>NW_026900833.1:0-103904 GCF_033783945.1 Neopsephotus bourkii | reverse complement strand
GCTTTGAGGCAACATCAGTCTTTCTGATCTGCACCAAGAATGGATGAAAGAAAACCAAATTAACAAATCCTTCTGGACAAAAAAAAAAAAAAAAAAAAAAAAAAAAACGCCCCAATAAAACCCTTCAAACCATCTTGTTTCATTTTTGAGAATAAGAAATAATCTATTATTATGAGACTACTTTCTCCCTCTAGTGTTGAACCTACACCCATGTCTTTCAATGTTGTTTTTGCCCTGTGAAATTGCTAGAGCTGCGCAGGTGCTTAGTACAATATTTGCAATGCAGGAAACTCCTTTTAACTCTAAAGGTAGATCTCTACTTCCTCTCCAAAATGCACAAGGACACTTACTGCATGGCTTCCCATGTGCACTCTGCGATTGAAAGACCATTCTGTAAAATAGGGGACATTTGTACAAGGTATTTATATACTGGGATAAACTCAACAAGATGCTTATGGCACCTGTAGATTTTTTTTTTTTTTTGTGAGGGGGGAGGATTTTTTCTTCCCCTGAGGCTTCATGACAAATCAAACTCATTATGTGAAGGTCTTGAGACTCAAGAACATTGAGAAGATGAGAACTGAGAAACGCACAATTGTAAAAATTTTTTTTTTTTACAGTTTTACACTGGCAATTCCTCTGTGCCAGTGAAGGATAACTAAACTCAGGAATCTATCTAAGCTCATGTGTGTGCATTTAAACCCTGGTTACTTAAGTCTGGGAAATATATATTGATAACTTTTTTGAAGCCAGGACTTCATAAAAATCCACTCCCTCACATAGACTTTAGGATGGGAAGAAAATTCTTCTGAGATATGCACTCTTTTTTTCTAGGAAAAAATATGTCTCTTCTCACTAGCCACATACAAAACATCTTCAACAGATGCAGTTTGTCCCTATATCACATCTCTCAGCCATTTGCTGCCCACACTTTTTTATCCACTGCTTTAAAAAACAATGGGCAGAGACACCCCTGAACATCACATCTCTGAGGTGTCAGCTCATGACATCAGTGGATGTCTTGCAGGACCAAAAGAAGCCAGGCTGAAAAGTACAAATCTGAGTGACAGATCCTTGTGAATAATCTGTTTAATTGTTTATCCTCACAAAGGTTATTGGAATTTCAGCTTCTAGTTTCCATTTTCCGTTAAAGATTTCCTTCTCCATTCTTTGTGACATTGAGACATTGCAGAATGTGGGGAAAGTTCATTTACTCCACCCTCTCAGCATTGTCTTCCTTCCCTCCCCTTGCAATTACCTTGTCCAATATAAATAAGTATTAGATATCCTTCTGTCAGTTTACAGACATTGTTAACTCATATCGTCCCTTATGATACAGTGATAAATCTCTGCATGTCACTAAGAATTGCACATGTACCTTGGTAATACAACTTAAAGTGAATCATTCTTAGTAAGTTAAATCATAGGTTAGCATCCACAACACTAATGAGTCATCTAACAGAGAAGATATATACATATATATTCCATTTTCCAAGTCACTTGGAGATGAACACATCTAATTAAATATAAGTGTATAGAAATTAAACTTTAAGTATGTATTTTATTATAAGTAGAGTTAAATAGATATTTTACTATAATTTTGGGTCTGTGAGATATTACAATGTTCTAATGTCCTTGCAGAGCACATTAATGTGAGAAATTTTATGTCTGAAGTTTCCTGCTTCTGAATGATGAGATACAGACCCAGGATTTTGTTACATGGAATTTGTTAATCCAGTTTCAAAAAAGAAGCTTTCTTTAAAAGGAATTTACATGGTAATTTATTCCTTGAATAACATAATCATTTCACAGGATTTACTCATGGACTACAATAATGTATTTCTTCCTATCAAAAATCCACACATATTTCAAATACACACATATCTTAAATACATATCTATCTAAACCTAAAAGCAATGAGTTTTTTCAATTTTTCAAGAAATGTTTGGAAAATAAAGACTAGCATAACTGTTTTGTGTCTACAGAATCCAAACAATGCTAAACTCAGACTCTGAATTTACAGACTTCAGACTGTAAACAAATACCATGAAAGATTTTCCCTACTGGATAACATAAATGGCTAAGAAAATAAATGATTTTTAATCTTTATATCAGAAAGGTTAATTAGGAATGAATACTCAAAACTGATTCATTTTTTTATTTCACAGCTTAGAAAGACTGCTGCTAGTGAATAGTGACAGTGCTTTGCAACACTACAAAGTCAAGAAGGCTGAAATAGCTTTCTCTATTTTGAATTTCTTATATATGGTTATCAGGTAACTATTAGAGTTGCTTGAAATTGGAAGGCAGACACAGGGACTGTGAGAATGAAAATCTTGGGCCCACTGTAGGAGAGGATCTGCTTCGAGACCGTCTTAAGAACCTGAATGTGCACAAGTCCATGGGACCTGATGAAATCCATCTGCAGGTCCTGAAGGAGCTGGCAAATGAAGTTACTAAGCCACTGGCCATCATATTGAAAACTCATGGCAGTCAGGTGAAGTTCCGAAAAACTGGAAAAGGGTAATATAACCCCCATTTTCAAGAAGGGGAATGTATGACCTGGGGACTAGTCAGTCTCTGTGCCTGGCAAAATCTTGGAGCAGATTCTCCTGGAAGGCATACTAAGGCACATGAAAAACAACAAGGTGCTTGGTGACATCCAGCATGGCTTCATTAAGGGGAAATCCTGCCTGACGAATTTGTAGGCTTTCTATGATGGGGCTACAGAACTGATGGACAGGGGTAGAGCAGTTGATGTCATCTATCTGGACTTTTGCAAAACGTTCAACACTGTCCCACACAACATCCTTTCTCTAAAATGGAGAGACGTGGATAGATGTATGGACCACTCTGTGGATAGAGAACTGGCTGGATGTACGCACACAAAGAGTTATGGTCAATGGCTCATTGCCCAGCTGGAGACCAGTAACAAGTGGTGTCCCTCAGGGATTGGTGTTGGGACCGGTCTTGTTCAACATCTTCACCAGTGACATGGACAGTGGGATTGAGTGTGCCCTCAGCAAGTTTGCCGATGACACCAAGCTGTGTGGTTTGGTTGATACGCTGGAGGGAAGGAATGCCATCCAGAGGGACCTTGACACGCTTGTGAGGTGGGCTGATGCCAACCTCATGAAGTTTAAGCATGCCAAGTGCAAGGTCCTACACCTGGGTCAGAGCAATCCCAGGCACAGCTACAGGTTGGGCAGAGAAGAGATTCAGAGCAGCCCTGTGGAGAAGGACTTGGGGGTGTTGGCTGATGAGAAAATGAACATGAGCCGGCTTCAGTGTGCACTTGCAGCCCAGAAAGCCAACCATATCCTGGGCTGCATCAAAAGGAACGTGACCAGCAGGTCAAAAGACGTGAGCCTGCCCCTCTATTCTGCTCTCATGAGACCTCACCTGTAGTATTGTGTGCAGTTCTGGTGCTCTCAACATAAAAAAACATGGAACTGCTGGAACAAGTCCAGGGGAGGGCCACAAAGATGATCAAGGTACTGGAGCACCTCTCATATGAAGATAGGCTGAGAAAGTTGTGGCTGTTCAGCCTGGAGGAGACTGCATGGAGACCTCATAGCAGCCTTCCAGTATCTGAAGGGGGCATATAAGGATTCTGGGGATGGACTCTTCATTAGGGGCTGTAGTGATAGTACAAGGGGTAATGGGTTAAAACTTAAACAGGGGAAGTTAGATTGGATATAAGAAAGAAATTCTTTCCTGTGAGGGTGGTGAGGCACTGGAATGGGCTGCCCAGGGAGGTTGTGAATGCTCCATCCCTGGCAGTGTTCAAGGCCAGGTTGGACAGAGCCTTGGGTGACATGGGAGGTGTCCGTGCCCATGGCAGGGGGTTGGAACTTGATGATCTTAAGGACCTTTCCAACCTTAACTATTCTACGATTCTGTTTTATGATTCTAAATTCAGAAATCCCACCTCAAGAGAAACTTGACATTCAAGATTTTCCTCTATATCCTAGGAAGAAAAATTGTAAACAATCTACATCCACTGAATGTCAACCATTAAAAAATCGAGAGATTTCATTGAAATCTGCTGTGACAATTAAAAATGCTATCTTTCTCTTTGCCTTGTTGTGTAACAGGTTTGGACATCTGATTTCACATCTGCTGGATCACATCAGGGGTGGCTGTGTTTCCCACAACATACTGATTTGAGCAAACTATTATGCACCTGAAATTGTGGAATAGAAGAGTATGTTCTGCTAAATTTTTTTTCTACCACTATGTGGGTAAAGAAAAACATGATTTTTACTACTTATTAATTACTTGTGGGTTCTGTGTTTGTCTGGAGCACAAGAAACAGGACCAACAGAAGATGGGTCACAACCTGATAAATGTCATACTGTTTTAAGGTGCATAGGATTCCAAATCAGGTTTTTAGAAATTAATTCAGAAAATTTGACATGTTCTAACTTATGTGGTTGGATCTTTTGGCTTACAGTCTTAATCAGCTCTGGAAACGTGTTCTGGACTTTAATACTTTCAGCAGGTTTCGAGAATGGAGCATGTAGCTTCCGCATCTTGACTGTGCACTATATGTGCTAGGCTTTTCCCTACTCTGATTTGTAGGGTTTCGAGATCTCCTGTTTGTGCACAGGGACAGATATATTACTGTCTGAGAAACTAGTGTCAACATGCTGGTCAGTGACAACCTGGAGTGCTTTTGGGTTTGTCAGGGCTTGTTTTAGTTTGTAAAGTTAGATTCATATAACAAGATTCTGCCTATATCCCATTTTTTGGCATGAAACTCTTAAGAAAGTGTTTGCTTTTTGTTCATCTAACACCATTTTAGAACCCAAATAGACTAAAGGTAAAAGGATAAAGTAAGCAGGGCTGTCTACAGAATTAAGATTGAGGTTTTCAGACCATTTTAGTGGATCTGTTTTAATGGAAGGTTTGTAGCTAAATGCTTATCAAGATGCTTACCTTTGGGAATTGATATTTATAATAAAACTTTCAGACCTGGAGCTGTAACCAAACTCAGCTATATACAGTAATATCTCTTTGCTGAAGTGTTGCAGCACAAAAAGTAAAGGGTACATTTCTGGGGGATAACTAAGTTGTAAGCCCTGACTTCTTGCAAAGGAGAAGCTTCCTACTGGGAAGATTTCTTTTAAGGAAATTCTATTATGCAGCTGACCATTTACAGCCATTTAGTATAAATCTAAATGGCTGTAATTCAGTGCATGTATGTACGAATTTAGTGAAAATCTCAAAATTGTTGATCAATTGGGCCCTAGTCCTTACAGATTGTGAATACATTTATTTTGCAAAAGCTCTTAAAATAATCAACAAAGAAACTGTGCTTTGGCTTTAAAGCTTAAAAGATCATAAAAATATATATTAAAAAAAAAGTGCAAGGCTTTCCCTTTCTGCATCTTACACATAATGATATATACATACATATTACACTGGTTTATGCATACATCACAGTTCATGATAGAGGTCATTTCCATACTAATCCTCTTTAATTATTGAAATCCAACAAATGAAACAGACGGAAGTCGTTACCATGATAGTATTTATACGTCATAGGTTCGGAGGATGGCTTGGGTTGGAAGGGATGTCACATATTTATCCTAGAAAGCCCATCAGATTCTGACATATAATGGGCTATATACTCAGCTGGCAACTCTAATGCTTAGCAGCAGCTGACAATTCAAGCTAATAACATATGTGAAGCCCTTAGTGCACAGAAAAGCAGCAGCAAAATTTCCCATAGTTAGATTACTTCCCTGATATCCATAGAGAAAGAAATCTTCCTTCCCTTTCCTCGTTTCCTAATAGATTCAAAATCTGTTGATTTTCAATTGGTCCCTGGATCAGGCTGCATAATAGTGTTTTTTTTAGGTAATCCTTGAGAATCTATTTATGAAATAACATGAATATTTTTTTCTGTGTTTTTTTTTTAATTTATTTTTTTATTTTAAGTTATTTAACCTTGCACTGTTTACATTTGCACACTGCCAGCCTTAATCACAAATTTCTATACAATTGTGTGACTGGGTAAAGGATTTCAGATCTGCCAAAAACTCCCTGTTAGTGTGCATGCAAATCGCATATAGTTTTGACATCTCATTTGTTACTTGTTTTTTAAAATTTCTTTGCTTCTTATAATTTAAAGGCATACTCGCTAGTATGAAACAAGATACACTAATACTACTGTGATGACAGCCATTGGCAAACAAGATATTTATGCTACACTGTCATCACTTTCCACAATTTTTTCAGTCCCAACTAATTTTTTAGAATTTCTAGGCCTTTCTATTTCACTAATTATTTAGAAATGTCCAAAAGCTGCTTTGTTTCAGAAGAAAACAACCAGAACATTTCACATTTTTCCATGAAGGAAAATTGTAGGAAAAATATTTTGAGAATGACAGATACATTTTATTGGTACAAGGTCAAATGTTTTGTTTTCCAGTAAAATGTTGGTCATTTTCAATGTTAATAACTTCTAATATGTAACCATCATTTCACTTCACCCTTTCTCTTAAAAGTGCTTGGCATTTGATTCGAAGAAACAGTTAAAAGCATTTAATTCTTAAAATGTCAAAAGGGTTTTTTTCATCACAGTAGGTGGTAGTTGCTTTCTAATTTTTGTCTTAATTTCTCAGAATATAAAAGGGAAACTGGCTGGATTTTCTGCAACATTTCTATTTCTATGGCACTGTATTTTCAAAGGAAGAATGATCTAGCCAGTGTCGCTCTGGGTGGCTGTGTGCAGGGCGCAACCCTTGGCTCTGGGCTGGCCCTCGCTGAGCCATCTGGAATTCTTTTTGGGATAAAAACCAAGAAAAATTCGCATTCTTGGCTTTTCCAGGCTTGCCTGTTATCAATGGGAAAGAATATTACTTGGAAGGTTGAGTTTGGTAAAAGATGACCTTTGTGAAACCACAAGTTTTTCTCAATAATACATAGGTAACTGATATGGAAAAGCCATGTCTCAAAATCTAGGGAAATTTTTACTTACTGTCAAATAAAAGCATAACGTGTAATAGGTATTAACAAAGCTTAAAAGGAGAGTTATTTTGATAGGTTAAAAGAAACATTTGGTTTTAGATGAAAGTAGAATTTCATTCAATTGAATATGAAGCAAAGGCTAGAGTCTTGCAATTTTAATAATTTTGGTTTTATATATGTGAGCAGGAATGCATTGTACACACTGATGACTTTTGCTAGGAAAGGGAGTTTGAAAGAAATATAAGACTATTTTCACATGGACCTTTTCAAATTTAATAGATTTAAAGGATTACGAGCTACCTTAAGTGTTTGATTAAATAAATTACCAAGAAAAGATGAGCACTTAAAGACTGAAAGGGAATATACTTTTCTAAGTTATGCTTTAGGTTTAGAAACATTCAATAAGGTTATTAAAATTCTTTGGAAGAAAGTTTAAGAGCCGTTAAAAACACAAAGTACGTTCTGATATATATAAAATACTTTATTTTGGCAGTTATCTAGTAACAGCTGCTATATTTCAATCTGTATAATAATTTCCATTCAAACTCCCTGTTTTCTCACCACTTTCCTAAAAATGCAACCTTTGGATTGAATCCTTGATCCTGTCTAAAAGATTTTTTTTCAGTATCAACTACTTTTCATAGATGCCAACATTTTACCCATTACCCTAAATGCCTACAGCCAACAGCAGGCTAAGACCGCAGGAATTTATAGAAGGATTATAATTATTTTCACTAAATATAGCTCTAGAAAAAGAAAGGCAAATGTGGCATTTAATGAATTAATCTTCTACTCTTCTCAGAATTCTGCAATGTTTTATCATTCATCATACTGGTGTTTTATTATTGCCATTGTTTTCTGTACCCCTTTTCAAATACAACCTTCTTAATAACCCCTAATCAAATAAAACCTGCTTAATAAAAATGGACAGGGTATTACAGAAAATAATTATAGAGCACTAACTAACCACTTCTACTTTAATGATTGTGCTAAGAATCTAATTTTTTTTTTCGAAGTGGCATCACAGCGTAGGCCAACATGGGTCTTCTGGTTTGCTTCAGATCCTTTCCTCAGATAGTGTTGAAGAAGTATTTCTTCTCCTTTTTTGTGCATGTATTTGACTTTCCAACTGTAGAACTGTAGAATAGTTAGGGTTGGAAAGGGCCTTAAGATCATCTAGTTCCAACCCCAGTGCCATGGGCAGAGACAACTAACACTAAACCATCTCACCCAAGCCTTCATCCAAGCTGGCCTTGAACACTGCCAGGGATGGAGCATTCACAACCTCCCTGGGCAGCCCATTCCAGTGCCTCACCACCCTCACAGGAAAGGATTTCTTCCTTATTAAAATCTAACTTCCCCTGTTTAAGTTATAACCCGTTACTCTTTGTCCTGTCCCTACAGTCCCTAATGAATAGTCCATCCCCAGCATCCCTGTAGGCCCCCTTCAGATACTGGAAGGCTGCTATGAGGTCTCCATGCAGTCCCTCTTCTCCAGGCTGAACAGCCACAACTTTCTCAGCCTATCTTCATACGGGAGGTACTCCATTCCCCTGATCACCCTCGTGGTCCTCCCCTGGACTTGTTCCAGCAGTTCCATGTTTTTTTATGTTGAGAGCACCAGAACTGCACACAATACTACAGGTGAGGTCTCATGAGAGCAGAATAGAGGGGCAGGCTCACGTCTTTTGACCTGCTGGTCACGTTCCTTTTGATGCAGCCCAGGATATGGTTGGCTTTCTGGGCTGCAAGTGCACACTGAAGCCGGCTCATGTTCATTTTCTCATCAGCCAACACCCCCAAGTCCTTCTCCACAGGGCTGCTCTGAATCTCTTCTCTGCCCAACCTGTAGCTGTGCCTGGGATTGCTCTGACCCAGGTGTAGGACCTTGCACTTGGCATGCTTAAACTTCATGAGGTTGGCATCAGCCCACCTCACAAGCGTGTCAAGGTCCCTCTGGATGGCATTCCTTCCCTCCAGCGTATCAACCAAACCACACAGCTTGGTGTCATCGGCAAACTTGCTGAGGGCACACTCAATCCCACTGTCCATGTCACTGGTGAAGATGTTGAACAAGACCGGTCCCAACACCAATCCCTGAGGGACACCACTTGTTACTGGTCTCCAGCTGGGCAATGAGCCATTGACCATAACTCTTTGTGTGCGTACATCCAGCCAGTTCTCTATCCACAGACCAGTCCACCCATCAAATTGACGTCTCTCCATTTTAGAGACAAGGATGTTGTGTGGGACAGTGTTGAACGTTTTGCAAAAGTCCAGGTAGATGACATCAACTTCTCTACCCCTGTCCATCAGTTCTGTAGCCCCATCATAGAAGGCCTCCAAATTGGTCAGGCAGAATTTGCCCTTAGTGAAGCCATGCTGGCTGTCACCAAGCACCTTGCTGTTTTTCATGTGCCTTAGTATGCCTTCCAGGAGAATCTGCTCCAAGATTTTGCCAGGCACAGAGGTGAGACTGTCTGGTCTGTAATTCCCCGGGTCATCCATTTTCCCCTTCTTGAAAATGGGGGTTATAATATCTTTTTCTAGTTGTTTGGAACTTCACCTGACTGCCATGATTTTTCAAATATGATGGGCAGTGGCTTAGCAACTTCATTTGCCAGCTCCTTCAGGACCTGCAGATGGATTTCATCAGGTCCCATGGACTTGTGCACATTCAGGTTCTTAAGACGGTCTCGAAGCAGATCCTCTCCTACAGTGGGCCCAAGATTATCATTCTCACAGTCCCTGTATTTGCCTTCCAATTTCAAGCAACTCTAATAGTTACCTGATAACCATATATAAGAAATTCAAAATAGAGAAAGCTATTTCAGCCTTCTTGACTTTGTAGTGTTGCAAAGCACTGTCACTATTCACTAGCAGCAGTCTTTCTAAGCTGTGAAATAAAAAAATGAATCAGTTTTGAGTATTCATTCCTAATTAACCTTTCTGATATAAAGATTAAAAATCATTTATTTTCTTAGCCATTTATGTTATCCAGTAGGGAAAATCTTTCATGGTATTTGTTTACAGTCTGAAGTCTGTAAATTCAGAGTCTGAGTTTAGCATTGTTTGGATTCTGTAGACACAAAACAGTTATGCTAGTCTTTATTTTCCAAACATTTCTTGAAAAATTGAAAAAACTCATTGCTTTTAGGTTTAGATAGATATGTATTTAAGATATGTGTGTATTTGAAATATGTGTGGATTTTTGATAGGAAGAAATACATTATTGTAGTCCATGAGTAAATCCTGTGAAATGATTATGTTATTCAAGGAATAAATTACCATGTAAATTCCTTTTAAAGAAAGCTTCTTTTTTGAAACTGGATTAACAAATTCCATGTAACAAAATCCTGGGTCTGTATCTCACCATTCAGAAGCAGGAAAATTTAGACATAAAATTTCTCACATTAATGTGCTCTGCAAAGACATTAGAACATTGTAATATCTCACAAACCCAAAATTATAGTAAAATATCTATTTAACTCTACTTATAATAAAATAGGGTCTTCATTCTCACAGTCCCTGCATCTACTTTCCGAGACTTGGGTGGTGCTGTCAGAGCCTTTGCCAGTGAAGACTGAAGCGAAGAAGTCATTCAGAACCTCAGCCTTCTCCAAATCCTGTGTAGCTAGTTCACCCGAGAGCTTCCTGAGGGGGCCTGTGTTGTCCCTAGTCTGTTTTTTGTCTGCTATGTACCTGTAGAATCTCTTTCTGTTCTCCTTGTCATGTCTTGTCTTTGTCTTATATTGTATATTTTTTTGCATTTCTCCACTCAGCTGAGATTTTCTGAATTCTAATATTGTCCAGTAAACCATCTATCTCTCTGTGTTCTTTTATTCCATCTTTTAAATTATTAATGAAAGTAATGATTAAACTTAACTATTTGGCCTTTCAGACCTCAACATGGCCTTTCTCAGACCATTATTTTGACAGGTTCCTTCTCTGTTCTTTGAAATCAAATCTGGTATCCTAGAAGATAGTACTTAATAACACTGGAATAGTGCTGGTTAGCTGTTTACAAATTCCAGAGTAAACGTTATTTGACTTTTCTGACTGATTATACATAGAGAAAACACTTCTCTTTTTTTTTTTCCCACTTTTCCTATTGCTCCTTCATGTAAAGTGCACTCAGATCACATTAGACATTAAATACATAACACACTTTAGCCATATCTATTTCATCTGATGTGTATTAATAGATATACAGCCGGAGTCAAAGTATCTCATTTAGGCATTTTCTCAATGAAGTATCATGTGTTATATAAATGCATCTAAATGTCTTCATAATCTTCTTTCTTCATTGTGTTTCTACCTTTTGTCCATATCATTTCTATTCTTTGTCAACTGTAATCATTTTTGCTTCTTAAACATTGTGGTTTTATAAACATTTTCTATGAACCATTATCTGATAATTAATCTGGCTTTATTTTTTATTTCTAATGATTTTGACTATTCCATTTTGGTTTTTATGTTCTGTTGATATAACCACAATGATTTTTTTAATCATGCTTTTTGTCTTTTTTTCATGGATAATTTCCTTCTAGCTAATTTTTAATATAGATTCTTTCAATCATACTTCAGTGTTTTGACGTCCAGTTTCCATGAGACCTTGCCTATTAACTATATTTGCCCAAGTTAATTTTCTTATTCTACTGCTTTTACCTTTTTTTTTTTTTTAGCTATGAAATTTATTATTTACTTTCTTCAGAATTGCTTTCCATCTTTAAATCCTCATTGTGGCCTTACCTAATAGTTAGAACTGAATTTAAAGCAGCTATTCATAAAAATGTTGCATACATTCTTCCACTGCCTGTGTAAAGATCCATCCACTACAAGTGTGATAAGTTTGTTGCATCCAGTCTGATCTTCTCAGCACAAGAGAGACCTGGACATACCAGAGACACTCCGGCAAAGGGCCACAAAGATAATGAAGGAAATGGAGAACCTTTCCTGCGAGTAAAGGTTGAGAGAGCTGGGATTGTTCAGGCTGAAGAAGGGTCATGGCAGATCTCATTCATGTATATTGTCGTGGTTTTAAGCCAACCAGACAGCTTGTTACCCACTCCCCCCCCCTTTCTTGCCCTCCCCTTACTCCTGGAGGGACGGAGAGGAGAATCAGAAAGAATGCAACTCCCATGGGTTGAGATAAGAACAGTTTAGTAACTAAGGTATAACACAAATCACTAGTGCTACCACCAATAATAGTAATGATAAAGGAAATAACAAGGGAAGAGAATACAACACCCCATCACCAGGTGACCGATAACTCGCCCCCCCCCAGCCTGACCAAGCACCGACCGATACCTCCTCCAACCCTGCAGTCCACCTAGCCGTTCCGGGTAACTCCCCGGTTACCTCCTGGGCATGACGTGCTGTGGTATGGAATACCTCTTTGGTCAGTTTGGGTCAGGTGTCCTGTCTCTGCTTCCTCCCGAATTCCCTCCTCCCTGGCAGAGCATGAGGCCCACAAAGTCCTTGGCCAAACCAAAACATCTTTGTTTTTCAGCTCTGTTCCCAGCTGAAAGTCAAAACACAGCACTACACCAGCTACCAAGAAAGAGAAAAATGACTGCTACTGCTGAACCCAGGACATATATAAACACCTGAAGAGAGGATGAAAGAAGACAAAGTCAGGCTTTTTCCGTGGTGCCTAAGTGACAGGACAAGGGGTAACAGTCATAGACTGAAGCACTGTTCCCTCTGAACATTGGGAAACACATTTTTAATCTGAGAGTGACTGACCAGGAGAACATTTTCCTAAGGGTGATTGTGGAGTCTCCATCTATAGAGATATTCAAAAGCCATCTGGACACAGTCCTGGAAAAGAGGTTCTAGGTTACCTTGCTTGAGCTGGGTGGCTGGGCCAGGTGACCTCCAGACACCTCTTCCAACCTCAATAATTTTTATTTTAAAAGCTGTCTAACAAGTAGAATTTGAACAATGAAAGTATTTCTTAGGATTGTACAAAAACAATGAGGCTAAACCAAAATACTGGACAGGTTTTCTTTTACTGAGAATCGTGAGGGCTGTACATAAATATTCTTGTGTTTCTCAAGGAAAAATTAGAATTTGATAATGAAACTAAGGACTGCAGTACAATGCATGTATGCTAAGAGGTTAACCAAAGGTTTCTTGGATAGAAAATTCTGGCATTTCCTTTTTCTCAATAATTGTCATTGCTGCATTAATTTATTTTTATTTAAAGCTATCTTTAATATGTAGCAGATTTTAAATTGAAAGAAAAGGTTAACAAGGGGACATCAAAGCCTTTTGGACAGGAAAAAAAGGAAATAAAATGGCAACAAAGATAAGGCATAGGAGAGTCAGAAAGTGAAGCCTTTGGGAGTAATTTCTTTGCACAAGGACCCATTAATGCACGTAGTAAATTTCCAAGGTCAACTAGAAAAGTTAGTACAAACAGTTTCATAAGGGAGCTAGGTAAGAACTTCCAGGGAGACAATGTTGTCATTTTTACTGGGAATAGCAAAAGACAGTTCAGGATATTTTCTCCCATTTAAGTCTTTTTCACACCACATTCTTCTTTCCTTAACCTGCTGCTCTATAAATGGGTCTTTTCCAACAGTAATAAAAATCAATACAAAGCCCATTTAAAATGAAGAATGTAGAAGATTAATGAATTCTTACCTATAGTATTTCATATAGCAAAGAGAGCTGTCCTATATAGAGACACAGCAATTTTGTGTGAGGCCAGGTTGCTCTTCACATCTCTGTTAAACGGATGGGGACAAATTCCATCCCTTTCTTTTTTCTTGTTATCATGAGACAGAAGGTGTTAGTATGGGTTCACTGCCACTGCAAAGCTATGGGCCTCTAAAGGTGGGTGATTTTCTTTCTTTTGGGATCAGGGTTTACTCGGATTATTTTTATTTGGGATATTGTTATAAATTTTTGTTATTAAAAATGTTATGCTTGAACTAAGCTGCAGTTGTAATTGGAGCACTTTTGGGTATGCTCTTGTAAAACACAGAAAATCTCTTTCCCCAAAAGCTTATAGTCTAAATAGAACAGAGAAAGGGTGAAGTGAGTTGCTTAAAGTTATATATCAGATGAGACACAAACGGAACAGGATTTTCTCCTCTAGAAAGTCAAGATTTTTTGTTGAGAATTCATCACTGCTAGACTGTGCTACTGCATAGCTCAGTGTCAGAGATTTTGTCATTTTTGAACATAGCTTTTCTACAATCACAAATGGTGCTGGTCAGAAGTTTGAGCTTTAAAAATATCTCAGGCATGGAGAAAAAGAAGAGAAATTGTTTAAATGAAAAGGACTTAATTGTATGCAGTGGAGAGGGACATGAGCCTTATTCAAAGCGAGCATATTCTTCCCTGGATTGTGTAGGTGTAAATCCCTTGTGTATATTAAAAATGATCACTCGCAAAATGATTTTAGATATATTAATGGACTTACTTCCAATCTATTTCTGCTTGTCAGATGTGTCACCTCACATCCTTAGAATACAAGAATGGCAACATTCTCTTTGCTTTTGACAAGTGAACTAAAATGAAATTCAAGGTATTTCTATACAGGCTTTTCAAAGGAATTTACCATTCCAGCTGGAATAAGGATAGGAACTTTCTGATATTCATAATCATAGATGATCAAAGTTCCAGTATAATCAAAAGCACTAAATTATGAAGTGTTGATTTTTTTTTTTTATGATGGAAGTATTTTGCTTGTTTTTTGCAAAAGATTCTAACAAAAAAATGTAATTATGTACTATCTTATGCAGAGCAAAAATCTTTTCCTCTGATCACCATTCAGTCCTGTTCTTATTGGCCTGGTTAAAATACTGTAATTAATTTTCCTGAACGACATTATTCCTTTTCCCACTTTTCTTGCTATTAAAACTGGTAGAATGATGTGGCTGCAATTTGGAGCTGAACCTATCACTGCAACAGGTGTTGCATTAACAAGTGAAAGATTTATTCTTGCCTGATCCAAAGTAGTAACCAAAGCACCTTATGAGAGTGCCTGGCATCCAAAAAGAATTTCCTCATTTAGTGACCATAATTCTGTTGCCTACCATTGGGTTACCGTTTTTTTTTTTAAATGTTATGCCACTGTTGTACTTATGCAGATGTTTTGATTAGTGTATCATTCAGTTGCTGGTATTAGTCTTTGCTTATGGACACTTGTGTTCACTCTCTTTAAATGATGTGAGATAGTCTTCCTTTGAAACAAATCCATAACTCTCATATCTCTTATGCATTTTATTGCTGTTGAGTAGTACAGGATTTGTCAGCAAAATATTTATAATCTGTGGATGAAGTTGTACATGGAACAGTACTTTAGAATGTGTTAAAAAGGTGTATGCATGCTGCATGAATCTGCTTACAACCAAATTTTCATATTGATGCCTATTTTTATGATATTGAATAACATTAATTAGAGTAATTGCATAATCATAAAGGTAATACAAATGATTTACTTGCATATATTAAGAGATACCCTTTGCCCTCCTTGAATTAAGTAAAATATAACAACCCAGGAATACGTATTCTTACTTGCAAAGGATTTTCTGCTTCTTTACTGTTTCAGATCACAGCTAGTGGCCTAAGCCTTACTAGACTAATACCTGGTATGAGATCATATAAATATTCTGTAATGCAGTCAATAACTGAACTTTGATATCCTGTAATGTGGTCAACTGGTATGACAGCATGGTTGCTCAGAAAGTGAGAGGACTATGCATAGTTAAGAGGAAAACACAGTCCCTTCATTTGCTTTATTTGTCCAAAAGGCAAACTGATAACAAATCACATCAGTCCATGGAATGTAATGTTAATATAATAATTTTCTGCAAACTTTCAAAATGGATAAATAAGACAAATTTTAAGAATAGTACACCACATTGGTGGTGGCTCCAGAATGCCCTTGAAGAGATTTAAGGTTACAACCAAGAAGTCCAAAGAGCTTGCAACTATAACAGTCCAGCAGAAAAGTCACAGCAATTATACGTTTTAGAATTAAGAACAAAATCCTTATTTCTGGGAACAAATATCATCATCAGAAGTATGGGTAAATTCTGCAAAGTTTCAGTCTACAAACAAGGACCAATTTCCAGCAGGCCTTACTAAGCACATACCCACTCATTTCATATGTTCAATAATTTCAATTAGGCTGTTTCAGTATGACCCAGCACTTTAAGTTTCTTATATCTGGAACCTTCCAGACACAAAAAATTCAAATAACTTAAAACATAAAAAAAAGTTAAAAATTTTGCCATTTATACGTATAAAAAGATATCAGCATTCCATAAGATATATGAATGTTACAGTTCGGTTACATTCAGTTGCCGTGTATATAGCATAAACTTACTGAGTTGGAGATAAAAACTCTACTCATTATGGGTTTTGTTTAGATAAAGAATTAGAAGCTGAATGATTACTAATTTTAGGAGATTTGTGGAATATTTCTAGTAATAACTTTGTTGCTGTTGTAAAGAATAGATATATTTTAAAGGTGCTGTCCCTTTAAAACACTAAAGGTATTTTCCCCTTAAAACTTTGTTTCTCAATTATGAATAATTTACATTTGTGGCAATTACTTATTTTACAAATCAGAGGATATGCTTCTGTAAGAAGGTACTCATCAACCTATAGATGGACTAGTTATTCTGCTACTGGACTATACAGGAAATAACCACCAGAGTCCCCCTATTTTAGGTTAAAATTTAGATAACCCAGATCTTCAGATACTATGTACACTCAGCAAGTGATTTCTAATAGGAACTAGCTGGAAAGATTAATGACCATAGTGTGTTAACCAAACCAGACTGTTTGGTGGAGGAAAAAAAGTAAATAAATAAGTTGCTGCTTTTGTTAAATGCTGGTCAGGCTGTCCAGCCTTTCCTTTCCTTTCCTTTCCTTTCCTTTCCTTTCCTTTCCTTTCCTTTCCTTTCCTTTCCTTTCCTTTCCTTTCCTTTCCTTTCCTTTCCTTTCCTTTCCTTTCCTTTCCTTTCCTTTCCTTTCCTTTCCTTTCCTTTCCTTTCCTTTCCTTTCCTTTCCTTTCCTTTCCTTTCCTTTCCTTTCCTTTCCTTTCCTTTCCTTTCCTTTCCTTTCTTTCCTCTTTCCTTTCCTTTCCTTTCCTTTCCTTTCCTTTCCTTTCCTTTCCTTTCCTTTCCTTTCCTTTCCTTTCCTTTCCTTTCCTTTCCTTTCCTTTCCTTTCCTTTCCTTTCCTTTCCTTTCCTTTCCTTTCCTTTCCTTTCCTTTCCTTTCCTTTCCTTTCCTTTCCTTTCCTTTCCTTTCCTTTCCTTTCCTTTCCTTTCCTTTCCTTTCCTTCCTTCCTTTCCTTTCCTCTCCTCTCCTCCTCTCCTCTCCTCTCCTCTCCTCTCCTCTCCTCTCCTCTCCTCTCTCTCCTCTCTCTCCTCTCCTCTCCTCCTCTCCTCCTCTCCTCTCCCTCCTCTCCTCTCCTCTCCTCTCCTCTCCTCTCCTCTCCTCTCCTCTCCTCTCCTCTCCTCTCCTTCCTCTTCCTCTCCTCTCCTCTCTCCTCTCCTCCTCTCCTCTCCCTCCTTCCTCTTCCTCTCCTCTCCTCTCCTCTCCTCTCCTCTCCTCTCCTCTCCTCTCCTCCTCTCTCCTCTCCTCTCCTCTCCCTCTCCTCTCCTCTCCTCTCCTCTCCTCTCCTCTCCTCTCCTCTCCTCTCTCCTCTCCTCTCCTCTCCTCTCCTCTCCTCTCCCTCTCCTCTCCTCTCCTCTCCTCTCCTCTCCTCTCCTCTCCTCTCCCTCCCTCTCCCCTCCCTCCCTCCCTCCCCCTCCCCTCCTCTCCTCTCTTCCCTCCTCCCTCTCCCCTCCCTTCCTCTCCCTCCCCTCCTCCTCCTCTCCTCCCCCTCCTCCCCTCCTCTCCCCTCCCCTCCCTCCTCTCCTCTCCTCTCCTCTCCTCTCCTCTCCTCTCCTCTCCTCTCCTCTCCTCTAGATATCGTCTGTCCGTATGGTGTTCAGTATCGTATGGTCTCGTATCGTATGGTATCATTATGGTGTGGATTATAGATATGATCTAGTATGGAGTGTCGATTGTCGTATGGAGTGCTCAAGATCTCATTGCTGAAGTCCTTCCCTTCCCTTCCCCCCTTATTCCCTTCCCTTCCCTTAGTATCCCTTCCCTTCCCTTCCCTTCCCTTCCATGGTTGGATTCCCCTTCCCATATGGATCCCTTCCCTTATGATGGTTCCCCTTCCCTTGGGATAGGGATCCCTTCAGTGGATGGGATGGGGTTGGGATGGATGGGATTAGGGATAGGATGGGGTGGGATAGGGGTGGGGTTGGGGGTGGGGTTTCCCTTCCCTTCCCTTCCCTTCCCTTCCCTTCCCTTCCCTTGATGGTGGATTATGGTGGTGGTTGGGATTATTCCCTTCCCTTCCCTTCCCTTCCCTTCCCTTCCCTTGGTGGGATCCCTTCCCTTCCCTTGGGATTCCTTTGAGCAATGGGATTTGGGATTGGGATTTCCTGGGATTGGGATTCCTTGATGGGATTGGATTGGGATTCCTTTCCCCTTCCCTTCCAATGGGATTTCCCTTCCCTTCCCTTCCCTTCCCTTCCCTTGGGATTCCCTTCCCTTCCCTTCCCTGGAATTCCCCCTTCCCTTCCCTTCCTCTTCCAGGAATGGGATCCCCTTGGAACTTCCCCCCTTCCCTTCCCTTCCCCTTCCCTCTTCCCTTCCCTTCCCTTCCCTTCCCTTTGGATCCCTTGGATTCCCTTCCCTTCCCTTGGATTTCCCTTTCCCCTTTCAATTCCTCTTCCCTTCCCTTCCCTTCCCCTTCCTTCCCTTAATCCCTTCCCCTACCTTTGCCTGGATTTCCCTTCCCTTGGTTTTTCCCTTCCCTTTTCCTTTCGAATGGATTTTTTCCTTAGACTTCCCTTAAAATTCCCTTCCTTTTGGACCTTCCCAGAAAATTCCCTTCCATTTGTTTCCCTTCCCTTCAATGACCTTCCCTGTTCAATTCCAATTCCCTTCATTGGATTCAATCCTTTCCAAATAAATTTCAATGGATTCAATTCCTTAAATTAAATAAATCTCTTACAATTCGATTAAATCGAATTCAATTGGATTCCTTTTCCTTTTAAATGAATTCCCTTCCCTTCCCTTCCCTTCCCTTCCCCTTTTCCCTTCCCTTCCCTTTCCCTTCCCTTCCCTTCCCTTCCCTTCCCTTCCCTTCCCTTTCCCCTTCCCTTCCCTTCCCTTCCCTTCCCTTCCCTTTCCCTTCCCTTCCCTTCCCTTCCCTTCCCTTCCCTCCCCTTCCCTTCCCTTCCCTTCCCCTTCCCTTCCCTCCCCTTCCCTTCCCCTTCCCTTCCCTTCCCCTTCCCTTCCCTTCCCTTCCCTTCCCTTCCCTTCCCCTTCCCTTCCCTTCCCTTCCCTTCCCTTCCCTTCCCTTCCCTTCCCTTCCCTTCCCTTCCTTCCCTTCCCTTCCCTTCCCTTCCCCTTCCCTTCCCTTCCCTTTCCCTTCCCTTCCCTTCCCTTCCCTTCCCTCCCTTCCCTTCCCTTCCCTCCCTTCCCTTCCCTTCCCTTCCCTTCCCTTCCCTCCCTTCCCTTCCCTTCCCTTCCCTTCCCTTCCCTTCCCTTCCCTTCCCTTCCCTTCCCTTCCCTTCCCTTCCCTTCCCTTCCCTTCCCTTCCCTTCCCTTCCCTTCCCTTCCCTTCCCTTTCCCTTTCCTTTCCCTTTCCTTTCCCTTTCCTTTCCCTTTCCTTTCCCTTTCCTTTCCCTTTCCTTTCCCTTTCCTTTCCCTTTCCTTTCCCTTTCCTTTCCCTTTCCTTTCCCTTTCCTTTCCTTTCATCTCCAAGTTGTATTGCGTTAATCTTACTTAGAACATAGCCAATCTTCTGAGCCACAGACTTTAGTCTGATGGAAATGTGGAATCAAGAAATTCACATGCAGCCATAAATCCTAAAGAAATGATTGAGGATTGACTCTACTTTAAATTCACTGCTTACATGTAGCTATATACTGCCTCCAAGCTGCAGCAGCTTTTTTACTGGTGCTTATAGGTGATGTACAGGAGAATCAAATAGCCTGCAAGACACAAATGTCCAGGGATCCACTGACCTTTTCTCATTTACATTCTTTTTTCTTTCTCTAAAAGAGTAAAGTGTGCTCTGTAAGTCACTCTTCAATGATAAGCATGTGTGAATCTGACAGTATAATTTTGCCCTTAATAAACAGAATTTGTAGTGTAAGCTGTTTCAGAAGCTGCGATAAACGAGATAATTGGACATTATTCCACATTGTAACACAGACGGCCAAAATTATACCATTTAAGACACTTAAAAGGATCTGTTTGACTTCTTAAAAATATACTTTTACAATAATGAAATTCAAAGTATATACTTTTCTTCAATGACAAAGGTATTTTGAGAAATCCATCAGTTATCATTCTAAATGTGTCTTTGTAAGCTTGTTTATATTGACAAGAATACTGAAATAGAATTCAAAGCTTGACTTGCAGTGCTATTGAGAATTCTCATGTAAAACATAACATTAGTCTTTGCTTACCAACACTTTTATGTCTTATATATAAAAATCAATGTTCAATCATGTAATATTCAATATCTTATTTATTATTTTGTCAATATGTAGGGGAAAGGCATGAATGGAACGTAAAATATTAATACAACCATTTGCAGAGGTCTGTGAAATCTGATGTGTATATGCAGTGCAATAAAATGAACATTTATTAAAAAAAAGCACAGAGACCACTGTATTATAAGTCAAGATTAAGAAATACTCTCAGTTTTGCTATACTTCTACTTTCTTGGTATTTTAAAAGCCTGATGATCTAAGAGCACACACATTTACTTATCTTTCAAAGACATAATCACACTGTCATCCATTTCAGTACCACAAAAGATGGATAGCATAACAGGGACTTAAAATGGGTTCATTAATTATCAAAAAGATAAGTGTTTCATCAGGTATATACAGCAGATAATATTTATCTTTTCTCATAGAGAAAAAAGATTAAAGTAATTCTTACACACATACTGGACAAGAAAAAGGCTGTACCACTGAAAGTTTCATAAAGTGACACTAGATAATACACTCTGCCACTAAAGACAACCTTACACAAACACAACTGCAGATGCCTTCCATCACATTCAACTTTGGCAGCTAAATACCAGAATGAAACCACATATTCCAACTTTAACTATTTCATAAACTTCCTTCTGTGTCTCAGCAATTACACACACATAGAGACTGATCTTCAGAAGTTAGTGTTTCTGCTGTAGTATTTGATGACTACATGATAGCTATAGAGTAAATTTCATTAGCTATATAACACAACGATACATGAAAACAAATACCATGACTGTGACAATCTTTGAAAGGAAATATCAAGTCTGTCTAGGTATTACTAGTGAAACTGCTATAAGAAGTAAAGAAATACTACTGTAACCTGCAGAAAAGAAACACTGACAAATAAAATGAAACTTGGGTTATTCTGTCTTATACTTATCAAGGTTCTTGTGTGAAACAAGACCAATAAGAAACCAAAAGCGTCATGAGAAATAACTGACTAAAAATATACTGTCATGAGCTGCAGATGCATATTACATTTTTAATTCTTTTTCATTTTTTTAAACTAGTGTTTCATCTTAAACCTTTCCTCTAAACCATGTTCCCAAAGTTGAGTCTGCAGCTGCAATTATCAGTAAATGACAAAAATCAATAATTAAGAGAAATCATTTCTCAGCTATAATTCCCCAAAGACTATGCATTATGTTTGTAGAGATGTTCTTTCATAGGCCATGTTACCCTTTATTTTCACTGGAAATAGTTTTGGGAGAAATAGCTGGTTGTCTAGATATATAAAAAAGTCACCATCATTTGTCGTATAGAATTTACATGCAAGTAGCATTCATTTTTCTAAGCATTTTTAGTCTGTTACATATTTTAAAAGTTTTACCTGTCACGACCTTCTTTTCAGTTATAAAATTGAAGAAAAATAGAAACATTCTTCTTAAAAACACACCAAGCCAAAATCTCAAAACAGCTCCTCTCTCCATCCAACTACAACAACAAATCTGGAGTGCGGAAGAAAAAGCAGTGCTTACAAATAACACCATATATGGTTTTTAGATTTGGGCTCAATCAGAAAGCAGTGAAAGCAATGGAGATTCCCATTAGCTTTGAAGAATACTGGATCATATTCTTAATATCAGTCAGTAAATCATTTCACTTACAATATTGCTTATAATTTACTACACATTGCAAAACTAAATTGTTACCTAATTTTCCTTAAGGTAAATTTGAAACGGAAATAGCTGATTTATACATTACTTACAAATACATGCCTTCTTTGAATATTTGTTATGATCTGTCCCCACATATATGTTTTACAGCTCCAACAGTTGTAGAAATAAATTTAGTCAAGAAAACAGTTTGAAAAGTTTATTTGTAATAAACATAAACCACCCATGTTTTGTAATATGTCAAAGTTTCAGTGATTCTAAGTGCCTCCCTATGCATTTAGTAATATAATACTTCAGGAGATCATAACACAGAAAAATACACTGTTAGCAAACTATCTAAGGGCATTTGATTAATTTGGGTAAAAATAGAAGCCATTAAAATACTAAAAAGTATTAGGAAATTGTGTCAGTTTTGTATTTTGTTCTATTTAACAGCATTTTTTTCATGGAATTACAGCTTGCTTTTCATCATATTATTGATTTGTCCAAATGTCTTATGGACATTGATAGAGATATCTATTGAATTTTAACAGCAAAAATTCTAGGAACAGTATTGAAACTGGCACAAGTCAGTGATTTTTTAGTGTCAGGGACTTCTTGAAAATGTCCTGACAGTTTGCGTTTCCACAGCTTTAAAAGAATGTTTTAATGGCATATAAATTCTTAAGGTGTACTAAACATGTTCAGGAAAGGAAAGACAGTTTAGTTCAGGCCTATTCTTCCCAAAGCTGAGATTATTTCAAGTTAAAATGACAAGGCCATTTCTACTGAACGTCTAAAGTGATATGTAACAATAAATTAAACACATCCACAGACCACAAGGTTATGTAAATCTAAATGTTAATATTATTCCTATTAAAGGATTAAGTAATTAAACATATAAAAAACGACACAAATACATCAATGTTTAATTCCTGAGTAAGTAAAGGAACTTCTCAGTATTTTAAGTCTGTAAACCTGCCCTCAAATTAAATGAAGTGCACAGAATAAGGAGTTCAAAATGTAAAACTCTGACATTGACTAAACCCTGGCCGTAGAATATTACTGGAATTTGAACTGGTAAATAAATATAGGTTGAATCATAACGTGGAGAATATTTTAACAGATTTTTTTCATCATAACTTAATACTTACTAGTGAATTTATTTAAGTTTTAAGCATTAGTGCCTTTTTTGTTGTTGTTATTTAACTAAGGTTAGAGTCAGATGCAAAAAAAATGAAGCTTTCGGACTGAAATATTACACACCTTTTTTTATACCACATACATACATACTATATTAAAACAATATAACATTTCAGTACTGTGCATGCTTAATGAATATGATGTTACTATTTTGGTAAAATGCCAATGGCAGTAATACACACCAAATGTATTTCTGCAATTCAAACAGGAAAAACACAAAAAAATCAGAAGTGGATTCAAAAAGCATATACTACAAAGTTAGCTCAAAGACTGCAAAGTGAATGACAGCCTATTTTCTGCAGCTAGCTCAAGATTAGAATTGGCACCTACCCTTATGCTAATGAACACGTAATTAGAGACACCTCCTATTCAATAAACTGCTCTCTTAGCATCAGTAAGATTACCTGACAAGCCCTTTCACTCCAGTTCTGGCCCACCAAGAATCTTCATTCTTTTTCTCGTCTTCTTTTCTGCAAGAGAACTGATCCCGCTTAATCCCTGGAATAATGTAACTCCTCTTGTGGAAGAGCTGGTTTCCCTCTTCCCCTTTTTACATCAAGCTAATGGAGCCAGTAGGTATTCTATTGATCTTTCTCTATGTGGTTTCCTCAAGGATTTGACAGACTTCCTTACAGGTTAAACATCCAGGCTTTCTGAAGTGGCTATAAAGCTTTGTTTTTGATTTTTCAAACTTTTTTTCTCAAAACCTTGCTCATCCATAATCTTTAAAAGCTCAGATGATGCCATGCAGAGTACAGGCTTATTTCTTTGCTGAACTAATCTAGACACTGTCTAGTGTTGAGTACAGTTGTCTGATTCAAATCTTCTGTTACAAAGCAGATGACATCTAGCTAGATGTCATGAGAAGAGACTAACAATGACAATTCACTTATCCCTTAGAAAGAATCAATTCTCCCACAATGCATCTGTCAGAGAACTCTCACTCAGTAAAAGCAATTTTTCTAGCTGTCTGACACTGTAATTGCTCTTAAATTTTCAATGAACGTTTTACAAGAACTCCCCTGAACCATGATGAAAAACTTAACTTTTTCTAAAAATGAGAGGCTGACAGGATGAAAGAGGTCTTTCTCTTTAAAGCTTTGCTTGCTTGAGTAGGAATTCTTTCATATCATCAACAAGCTGTTGAATAGAGGATAGATTACTTTCCATTTATTTCATCAATCAGATTAAAGGCTCTCCTTCACAATGCCCTTTAAACAAGAGCTGTTTATGATGTCCTCCCAGGTTCTACTTTAATGTAGTATTAAATCACCCTGAGCAGAGAGGCAGGCAAAGCATATAAATATGATGAATATCTGACAACATTTAGGCATTGCATACATTCAGGTCATTTCCCTATTGTCATTCTGCAGAAAACATGAAATCCCTCCACCCTTCAAAGCAGTTTTTAATGATTGTGTCATTTTGATTAGTCCATTCTTAAAAAAATAAAAAAAAGAAAAATATTTATATATATTTAAATCTATATATCTAAATATATATAGATACATGACAATTCTATGTCTGTGGTCTTCGGACGGAGAAGTATGCATGACACCAGCACACAGAACTGCATGTGCACACATATCTTTAATTAAGATTTAGTCTGAAAGAGGGAATCATTTGCATGTGCAGCTTTTCTCTGATTTTAGCATACATGAACATTCCACAGGAAAAAAATAAATGAAATGATACTTTCATTTTGTCCATAGTGGAACATTTTTATTAGTATGAGAAATATGTACAAGCTGCAGCCGATTGTTCAAGAAAAATCAATATGACTTTTGGTGTTATTATTGACTACCACATTAAAAGCACCTTCCCTATTATCTGGATAATTTCTCAGTTCAATAATACTAAGCATGTTAAAACATATACTATTTGCTGGTTTGCTGTGGAATTATAATACCCCATAATGAATTCTAAAATCTTTGCATATCATGATATCTTTTAATAAAACCTTAGGCATGCTAAATGCCAGTTATTTGCATTAAAATTAGGGAATTCTAATAAACTCCATACAATCAACACACAAATAACAAGACCATACTAAAACTAAAGTAAATTTTGTGACAATTCTAAATATTTTGGGTTGCTCCTTTTTTGTTTGAATAACAACAAAAAAACCCCAGATATATGAGCTATTCATAATATACATAAAGTATGCAATAATAAAACATATGTACACAAATACACATAGAATCATAGAGTGGTTTGGGTTGGAAGGGACTTTCAAAGACAATCTAGTCCAACACCCTGGCCACAGTCAGAGACAGAGTTTTATTTCTAAAATAATGTGCGAAGCCAAAACTTACATGAATATGATTAATTTATTACATTGAGAAGAATTTTTGTACTGTTTTCTTCCAAAATATTTCTTTCTGAAATGTCCAGTATGCAGGATGAGAGTAACTATTTTTGTATTTTCCTGTATGGCAAATACATGTTGTATATAAGCATGTCTTCTGACTATGCAATTTTTATACATTACGGGGTTAGAGAAACTAGCAGGAAATGCCCATACAAAGCATTAATTTCCCTTTAAGAAAATCATAAATTTCCTTTCAAAAAGGGATTATAGTTTCCTTTATCATTCCCATTATGGATGCTGCAATTAAAATTAGAGTGTATAAATGTATTCCTCTCTGAAGCCAGACTTTTATAATACTTTTAACAAAACCTAGTATTGGGAATTCTTTCACTAACATAGGATTTCTATGACCCATATGTACTGATGTTTTTGCTCATGTGCCCAAGTGCAGTATACACCCAAACTTCTCCTGAATTTGTCTGCATTAATATTACTATTTTCCCCCTTGCTCCCTTGATTATACCCTCCCCATTGCTGTTTGTTACATTAGTGTTCTCTCTGCTTTTTTTCTTTTCATAGTAAAATTACAAGAGCCAGCAGGTCTTTTGTGGTCTCATTGGAGTCAATGGAATATCTATTTGTACATGTTAGGACTCTTAATTTGCTGGAGGAAATCTGTAAGTCAATTCATCATCACTTTGCAGAGCTAGCTCCACACATCTAGTGAAAAAATTAATGTGTTTATACAGATTCCAAATTGAACACTAAGCCTTCTACTCCTTTTTTTTACTTTATTTTTTTTAGTAAAAAAAATAAAATAAAATGTGTTCTGACATTTTTGATAGTTTATATTCTGAATCATCCTTAATAGCCATAATATCTGAATCTCATACCACAGCAGTATCTGCTAAGCACAAGTGTGAAAAAATATTGAAAGTTTTATTAGTTTTTATATAAAATTGTGCATAAAATTGTTAATATTGACAAAATATCAAGTATTTCTCAGAAAAAAAGAAAGTATTCTGCTGAAGAAAATATTTCTCACTGCAGCTGAAATGACAAGGAAGAATGAGGGATGCCAGGTGGAATTCCAATTTGTCTAGTGGCTATTTGTCTAACTTAAGAAAGGACACAAGATCAAGTAGAAACCTGAACTGTGGTTTTGTAGAAGCCCTTGATACAAGATAACTCAATATTATATGTGGATCTCTTTCTTCTAATTTTAGATAAAAAAGCAAAAATTTTCTAAGAAGGAATGTGTCTTGCACTTCTATGAGTTTTGCAGGGAGAGAATATTTTCTTCCTACAGCTCTTGACTAAAATCCCTAAAGAAATGCTTTTTTATCAATCTTTAAAAAAAAATTGGCTCCTGCTTCTATTGTAACATAATTTAGACAGCTCTTAACAAAAGTTAGAGTTTATATATTTTACAAGAAAATGTACAAGCTGCATTTTGACAAATATATTTGCATTAATTTCCTAATGAGCTTATGTTATTTCTTTAGATATCCTTAAAAGTGCAATATATTTTGTTTTGTTGAAGTTTAGATGACAGTCATTAGCCTTATTTCTTAAAGAGAGAATTACAATTTCTATTTTGTTATCTGCTTTAATTCATTTGGATAAAATAGTTAGTATGCTCAACTTTTTCTGAGTGTCAATGGTGTTTCCAAAACGCACCACAGAAGGGGAAAATTCCCAGTCATAAATCATCTTTCCTCCCCAGAAGCCTGTTGTCCTTCGTGAAAGAATAGCAAACCCAATAATTTTATCACTTCCAGTCAGGTTTCTAAAAGCTTCTCTACAAAAGTGCTATGGTTCTGCAAACATTTTCACTCTCTGCTTATTTTAGAAAAAGTAAGTGTATTTGTTTTCACTGTGACACTCCCAGCTAATAAACCTGCTTCTTCTCTCCATGAAATCAACAGGGTGATTCCAATGGGAGCAAAGTTCAAGGAAGGCTCTATGGTGGTACCCATTTTTAAGAACAGAACACTAGTATCTTCCATTACCTTCATCAGAAAAATTCACAGGCTTCATATTATACATATATTGAAACAGGGCCTGAAATGATATATTTTATATGGAAGACATACTAAGTAATCTCACAGTATGAATGTGCAAGTAGGAGGAGATGATGACTGTTATTACTGATATTCTTTCAAAATATTTCAGATCCAGACATTTTTCAGATAAGAAAATTATGATAAAATAAAACAATTTGTAATTTAGAAAATGTTGTTATGCTGAATTCATCATCATTTTCCTTCTAATATAAATAACTGCCATAAACTTAAACAACAAAAGATGTAAATTTAAAAATACAGCAAGAAATAACTGCTTGCTGAAAAGGGAGGAAAGAATGGCAGGGAGTATGTGATCAAAGTGCTGATGCTGTTTATATGCTCATTATGAGAGGGATGTTGCTGGTGTGGAACTTTTCACCCCCAAAATCTCAAAGAACAGAAGTAATACAAAGGGTGAGCTACAAAGATGCTTCATGGAGACTTAAGCCATGTGGAAATGGTGAGCTCTTAATCCAAGCAAGATTTTCTTAAAACAGAAGTGCAACAAATATCTGACCCTCTGAATGTTTCTCTGAACTCCGAACCTATATGGATTCCCTCACCATTTGTATTTTATAACTTTATTATTAACACTTCACCGAAACAGAAATATTGGCCAGGCTTATTTTGCTAAAAAGGAAAACTATAGCAAGCAATTATGATACCTCAGTTGTTAAAATACAAGGCTATACTTCACCAGAGTTAATTGATTTTACATCTGGCACATCAACTGATTTTATGAAAGCTGAATAGTGCCTTTGTCTTCACCTTAATACTATGGCATACACAGAAAATTATTTCTTTAGATCATCCATTAAATCAATCAAAATGAAATGGAAGCAGACAGTTATTTGAGCTATTTGAACCCTATATTAGCAAACTGCTTTAGAGACACTAACAACAAAAGCCTACTTCGGGGGCAGAGGCTAGAGAAAAAGTCGGGAAGAGAAAATGTTAGTGAATACATGGTATTTTTCAATTATATTTGTATAAGTGCTGTAAGATTTGAGAAAATGGAACTGCTTATGCCATGTTATGATGGAGTTTCAGGATTATAATTGTTTTCCAGGCAATTCTACAAAATGTCCATTGACATCATATTTGATTCTCATCAGTTAACTCCTAAACAGAATTTCTCTGCTATTCCCATCATTGTAGTTAGTTCTGTTGCCAGAGAATAAAAATAACAATCACTAAGGGGAAATATCAGATGAGAACAAAACCACTTTACAGCATTCTGCATGTTGAGGCTGTTTCTAGCTCTTCAGTGACATATCTTGGAAGAACCCTTTTCCTTTATCTATATCCTTAAATTGAATGGAATTTAAACGACTCTAAAAATACAATTAATATTTCAGATTTTCTTATTATTTTCAGTTTTGATTAATCCAATTTTTTAAAAACTTTGTTAGAATGTTTGAAACTATTTCAATTCTGATAATGAATTTCCTTTAGAATCCCAATATATATTTTCAAAACATTACTTCTAATGTATTTTCTTGAAATTTCTATTATTCTATATTTTTCCTAGCACATCACTTGTAGTTCTGATCCTCCCAAGGGTGCTTAAACTGATCCCAAAATAGATGCCTAAGGCAGACAGGACGAATCAACTGGCTTTTGAGAGAGCCTGTTGACGTGATGAGGCTGGATACCTTTAGAAAACTTATTATGAAGTAAGAAATCTATCCAGAATGTACACTGAAAGTTATATTAAGACATTACCTTTGACAGTGAGAAATGAAAATTGTGCAGGTAAATTACTCTGCCAAAACCTCACGGCTTTCTCAGCCTTTTAAAAGACTGAACATCCAAATGTCTTTTTCTGATCACCTGGCTATTTTCTGGTTGCCTATCTCTCCAGGCTGGTCAGTCAACAAATTCAGAGCCAAAAAAGTGATCATGGGAAACCTGGCACTTGTAAAGATGAATGGTTTAATCAACTGCTTGTGCTGGTCATCATGCCCTTCTCGCTGTTTCTTTCCTACCTATTATGAATACAGGACTGACACAAGAAAGAATTGAAAGTATTTCCACACCAGTAAGTTTAAATAGGCCTTTTTTTTTTTTTTGGTCTTTTTTTTTTGTGCAGAAATAGAATAGGAAATAATTGATAAAACTTAATTGCTCCCTGCTATCCAGAACGGCTTAACCTTTAGAAAGTATGAAGTTAAGTATTCTATTTTAAGCGATTTCATACTAAGTAAGTGTTTGCATTCAATCATTTCAAGGCACTTTGGTATAAATTCATAACAAATTTCCAACTCAAACAGCTGCACAATTCTGAATTTTGCCTCATTTTGGTTTGTGTCTAAATTTTGTCTGAATTTGAGACAATTCTGAAAATTGTCTCATCAGAGTGAAATGAAGAAAAAATCTTACACTATATTTCCCCAAATGTATTTTCTGATTTAAATTCCAATGAAATGGAAAGTACTGTAAACATCAATTTAAACTAAGTAGCATCTCCTACTTTGCCATACACTTTTTTTTTTACCACCACCAAAACCCAAACAAACCCAACCATCCAACCAAACAAAAAAAAACCCACAACAAACCAAAACAGAAGAAAATGAAAAACAAATTAAAAAAGAGAAGATTCAGCAAAGTTACAAAATTTGTTTACTGCAGCACTTTGTCAAGTTCTTCTAAAACTACCTGTAGCAGTTTTCTAGGGGGCATTGCGGTGCAGTAAGCGAACTTAGAATCATAGAATCATAGAATGGTTAGGGTTGGAAAGGACCTTAAGATCATCAAGTTCCAACCCCCCTGCCATGCGCAGGGACAGCTTGCTCTAAACCATGTCACCCAAGGCCTCGTCCAACCTGGCCTTGAACACTGCCAGGGATGGAGTATTCACAACCTCCTTTGGCAACCTATTCCAGTGCCTCACCACCCTAACAGGAAAGAATTTCCTCCTTATATCCAATCTAAACTTCCCCTGTTTAAGTTTTAACCCATTACCCCTTGTCCTATCACTACAGTCCCTAATGAAGAGTCCCTCCCCAGCATCCCTATATGCCCCCTTCAGATACTGGAAAGCTGCTATGAGGTCTCCACGCAGCCTTCTCTTCTCCAAGCTGAACAACCCCTACTTTCTCAGCCGATCTTCATATGGGAGGTGCGCCAGTCCCCTGTTCATTCTTGTGGCCCTCCTCTGGACTCAACTTACAGATAGATCAGACTGTGAAAATCACATACATATTTTAAAAATGTTTTGTATGAGTTATCTGAAGGCACACAAGTGTTCCTTTAAGCTTAGAATAGAGAAAAACAATAAGCAGATTAGCTTTCAGGGACTCATGTCCTTACATTCTTGGAAACTTGGCCTTGACTCTCAACTACATTAGCAGATGTATTTACAGGAAGAAGCCGTGTCTTCATTTGCATAGGGATTTTTTTGAGTGGTAAGATCATCACAGCTACAAACTCCTTAATATTAAATCAATTTCTTGTAAGCACTGTTACTGACGTAGTTATTACCCAGATAGATACTGAACTATAAAAATGTCTATAAAGAGCATGTAGACAAGCAAATGAAGTTTGAGGCTGGAATAATTGATAAATTAAAAGATTTCAATTTCAAGCAAGTGGAAGGCACATTATTATTCAAATTATTATTTAAATGATAGGACCCAAGCTTATGTTGGGCTGCATCAAAAGGATCATGACCAGTAGGTCTATGGAGGAGATTCTCCCACTCTACTCTGCTCTTGTGAGATGCCACCTGTAGCACTGTCTTCAGCTCTGGGGCCTCCAAAATAATAGCGATGTGGACCTGCTCAAGCATGCGCAGAAGAGGGTCACAAAGATGATTAGAGGGATGGAGCATGTCTTGTATGAAGACAGGCTGAGAGAGTTGGGGTTGTTCAGCCTGGAGATGAGAAGGCTCAGGGGAAACCACAGATCAGCTTTCAATATCTAAAGGGGACCTACAAGGATGCTGGAGAGGGACTTTACATCAGGGATTGTAACAGCAGAACAAGGGGTAATGGATTCAAACTTAAACAAGGAAAGCTCAGGTTAGATATAAGGAAGATGTTCTTTACTGTAACGGTGGTGAGGCTGTGGAACAGGTTGTCCAAAGAAGTAATAAATGCTCCATCCCTGTCAGTTAGACCAGGGAGGGCCAAGGATGACCAGGGCTGACCAAGGATCAAGGCCAGGTTAGAGGGAGCTTAGGGTGACATGATCTAGGGTGAAGTATCCTTTCCCATGGCAGGGCGGGTAGAACTAGATAGTCTTAATGTCCTTTCCAATCCTAGCTATTCTATGATTCTGTGAAAATATACCTAAGTTTAATATGTTTTAGAAGAGACAAGAGTAATTCTAGTTAAAACAAGCCAACTAATAGACCAAGAATACATGACATTTATTTTCAAAGACTGAAGCGTACTCAAAAGTGTTTCATTAGAAGACTAAATTGAAGTGTGTTTGATTTTCTAGGATACCAATGACTGCCCAGAGAGAAGGTTTGACTGTAAGGACAGCAAAACAACATAGACCTTAAATGGGAGAAAATAAATAATAGGATTATAAAATAAATAATAGAATAAATAATAGGACTGGATGAGTGGGGTGAAGAAGGAGAAGAAGCAGAAGAAACGGTACTTTCAGCTACGGTCTTGAGTATTGGGAGGGTAAGAGAAGAAAGATTGCTGGGAATTTGGGAGCATCAGGGAAGAAAGTTAATTGGAAGTGGATGCTGATAGATAAAATCTTCCAATCTGATTTGTTTTGATTATAGGCTCAGGATTAAATTAAATACAAGGATTGAATTCTCCCTAGTTCAGAGTTATAAGATAAGACTATTGTTCACTCAGCTGTGTTTTGTGGCCCATGCTGTACTACACAGGACCACACAGGCATTTAATGTGGCAAATTTCCTACTATTGAAGGGGTATAAGACATTATTAGATCCCTTGAATATTCTAATCTTTGCTATTGAACATTATGAATGGTGGCTTTTGGCTTTATAGTCATATAGTTATTATTAGTTGCAAGGAAATACTTTGCAGCAGGTGCTGGTGGTAAAGAGACAGATGTCTATTCTGTGGACTTTATTGACCAAAACTGTTATCAAGAAGTTACTCACTATTACAGGAGATTACTGTGTTCCTGTATGAAATAAAATCATACTCATTATCAACCAATATTGAAGAGGAGGGAGACCTCAGGATGGGGAAGATAAGCGACCTAAAAGGAATAAAAATGGCAGATATAGTGTTATAATTAACTGATGCATCAATCATCATCTTGTACAGTGAGAGTGGGAAAGAGGCAGACTCTAAAGAACCATCTGTGGGAGAAAGAGTTCCTGTACAAGATGTGGAAGATTCTTATGAAGTGAGATGCATAAAGAGAACTTGGAAACAAAACCTGAAAGAATCAACTTGAGACTCATAAAAAAGACTATGAAAAACACCCATGGAGAAATTAAGAAGGGAGAAAATGGAATGGGTGTCCTGAGACCTCCTCATTAAGTTTTTTAATTTAAATGTGGACAACTAAAAGGTTAGAAGTTAGAAACTTCATTAGACTAGGAGTCAGGAGGAAAAAAAGCATAAATCAAAAGCTAGAAACTGGGCAAGACGAGTAGGTAATTGCAATTAATCCTGAGCTTAAATGTTCTCACCTTTTAAAGAAAATGCATCAAAGAAACATTTGAAGAAGTATAAAAACTGTAACAAAGGGATTGAACTTGAATAAAGTGAATCAACAAGCAGAAGATAATGGGGTGAATAAGGTATTTGCTATAGGCATTCAAATGCTACATTTTTCGTGTCAAAACTAGTGACTTAAAAAGAATACACTTAGTAAAGAAATCTCACTATTGCAGAAAAGTGGAGGTCTTACCACAGTGTCACAGTGCCAGTTCATTTTGTTTTACAAGTACAGAAAGCTTTGAGATTTTGGATTTTAGTTTTGTTTTGTAAACAAATGTGCTTTGTCTTGTAGTCCTCCAAAACAAAAGGATTTTTAATGTAAAAAAAAATAAAATAAAAAAGAAATTATGGCTTTTTCAGAACCACCATTTAAGATCATGTAATGCTGGTAGGTCATTTAGCATTAACTGCATTTTAAAACAATCTACTTCTTTCAAACACACTGCAAGCAACTGTGAAGGTACTGAGAATCCAATGTTTCTCTTTTTCAACTGTTGTTAGTAGCATAGCGATTTTGAAAGTTCATGTTTAACTACTCCCGTATGAGAGAGAGATTAAAAATGTGATAGAGTATTTCATAGTATTGTCTCGCTAATGAAATGTCCTTTATATTTTATACGAAAGTAATGGCATTTTCAAGCAGCATACAGTTGCTGTTGCCTAGGGGCCACAGATGCTAAGCGAGAGGGCATCATTCAAAATTGCTCATTCCAGACATCTGAAGTGGCATAAGGTCTCAGACATAAGGAAATACTAGGTATTTGGGCAAGGAAGATAACAGAAATAGTTTTTTATTTATTTTAGTGATCACTACGTGAAGATCTTGGTACTTAGAAAGATTTGAAGGTACTTTGGATCTTAAATCCACTGCATGATTTCCCATATCATTATTTAAATCTTTCTAGTTTTAAGTATAGGTGTGAAGGTAGTGAGAAAAAAATGTGACCAGGCTGTAGAACAGAAAGAAAAAGCCCAAAAACTGACATATATGTAAAAAAGATGTTTTATTTAGAATTCAGAAGAGAGGCATCTCAGTGTTTTTATACAAATTACTATATTATTATATTGCTATATGAATACCAATCTCTAATTTAGCTGTAGAGAAACCGATTTATTTCTACCTTTAATATCTTGGCTTTTTCAAATGTACTTCATCCTTAGGACACCAGATGTACCTTTAAGGATTCAGAGACACGATTCTGTAAAGTCAGCAGAAGGCACTCAAATGATACAGCAAGGACAAGCAGAGGTGAATGTGAGTGGGATAATCATTTACAGTGCTGAAACAAAGAACAGAAAAAGATCAGAATAAAACAGCACTATACCATGGGGGGGGGAATCAACATTTTAGAAAATGTGATATCATAGAATCATAGAATAGTTAGGGTTGGAAAGGACCTTAAGATCATCAAGTTCCAACCCCCCTAACTCCAAAAGAGTTTTGCTTTGTTTTGTATTGTTTTTTAATTTGAGATTATGTATACTTTTATCTTTTTTATTATTTCCTTTTGTTTTGAAAGGTACATTTTGTATTACAACACAGTTTTGCAGATCACTTGACTGAGCACCTGAGCAAATTTTTGCTGTCTCTTCCTCTTTTCATCTAATTATGTAGGTATCACTTTGCATCGCAATGAAGCTAACCTAACAACTAACTACTGACAAAAGACATGGTCTCAGTTTGCTTCCTCATCCACAGATTCTCTGCTCTCATGTTTGCCTTACTTATCATTCAGCTAAAGGATAAACGGATTTTGAATTCTGACCCAACAATTAACAAAACAGTGGTGTGTTAGATCAGTCAGCTGAATCAACTCACCTAAAATCCATGCAGGTACCAGACCTTACAGAGGGCATAGAGCAGGAGTGTGCAGCCAAAAGCAAAAAAAAGGAGCGTCCTACTTTGGAAGCAGCTTGTTGGATTACTGTACAAAACATATCTTGAAGGGCAAACTGGTTTAGAATAAAGTCTGTTCTAGGAAAACAAGGTAGAAAAAGTCATACAGACTCTAAGCAGGGTGCTGTAATTTAGGTTAAAACTCAAAGAGAAGTCTTTTGACATAACTGTAACATTTTGCTCATTTTAGTGGTACAGTCATGAATTTCTAGGTAGAAATACAGCTGTGAGAATTCATGTTAAAACAGCTTCACCATATACCTGCAGGTAGAGTCATATATTTTGGTTTAGTATACTTCAATTACCAGTGTCATTTATTTCCCACCAAGATGTGAAACCACAGGGTTAGGTTAAAGTATCATCAAGGGTATCTTCATCACTTCAATATCATTGCCTTAAAAAGCCCTGACCAGGAGAAGTAGATGACCTCATTTCAGAATTATTACAGTACAGAGAACTCAGTTTCAACATTATAATTCATTTTCCTACAGAATATTTCATATTTATGATCAGTTTCCTGACATATAATAGCTAATCGTTAAGGATAGCCACTTTAACATAATATGAATACGCATTTCTCCATAGGTAATACAACAGTTCCTGCATTAGCATTATTGACTAAGGTGCATTTAACTTCTTCACTAATACTTAATGGAAGGTTAATGTATAAGTCAGAAGATTAAATGGCTTTTACTTAAAACAAGTATATTGATTAAAATAACTTAGTGTGGTTTTTGAAGATGATGATATAAAAGTAGTCACACTTTTTAATATTTTATTAAATATTATGAGCAAAATGTGGGCTTAACTGACCAAAATTACTGGAAGCTATTGTACTAATTGTACTTTGAGCTAATTATTGCCCATAGTTAACAAATGAATATTTTATACTGAAAGGTAACAAATCATTCCTGTTAAGTTCAGCACTCAAAATTAGCTTCATTCCATCAGTCTAGAAATTGCCCTGCTCATGTGAGCAAAGTCCTTCATATGCCACCTTCTTGTTCTTATGCATGGCAATTCTGAAGAACGTGATAACCTTGCAAATACAGATCACCAGTTCATTACCAATAAAGTGTACTTCTATTTCCTTTTTCAATCTTTAATATTGCTATTCAAATGTATGTGCTAAATTTTATACACTTGGTATCTCAAATTCTAACCTACAGCCACAAAAGTGAGGCTAGGCAAATTGTCTTGTAGATTCTTTTAAACTAAATTCAGAATTCTGCATGTGTACAACACTTAGGAGCTGATCTCACAGTTCCGTGAAATAAGATGGCCGGGGCCATTTGCCTGTTCATTCACTTAAGTTCCAGATCAATAGAAAGCTTGTGCTGAGAATTTTTCATGTAACGCTACACAAGGCTTGTCTTGGGGGATCTTGCTCTCTACTCTCCTGAGTCTTTTCACTATGATGGAATTGTTTTCATCAAAGGAGAAGGAATAGTTTGAGATAAAAACACTACAACAATTCTAAAGAACATGGGTAGGCAAACACTTTGAGTATCAATGGCAGTGTATTAAGTTCCCTGATGTCACTGGTGAACATTGTGTGCTGCTGAAGTACAAATCTTAGGCTGAAAAAATATAAGCCTGGTAAAGAATGGTTTGATTATGCTAGCTTTGGTGAACCAGAACAGCTCCATTCTTAGGTGGATGCTGAGGGTGGACTGGTCGTGTTTGACTGCTACTGTGAATCTGCTTCTTTGCACAGTGCCAATGCACCTGTAAGCCATCTCTGTTTACATCTTTCAGAAACACAGCTGATGTGTCATGCTTTTTGTTTGAACTAGATTTTAAGACTGACCTAAATAACAGTAATAAGGGCAAAAGGAAGGTGCAACTAAAAACACTAACCATAACGGGATTCTTCCAACATCATTTTGTTCACTGAGAAAATGAGAATAGCTGTAACGTGTCATGGCTCTAGCAAAAAAAAAAAATTTTATTTCCTTTCTGTTTAAAATTTCACACATGCTTTTTTAAATGAAGTACATATTTACTAAAATTTAAGATCATGGAATAATTCTGTGGCAGAAAATAGCTGAGATATTTTTGTGCTAAAAAAACCCACAGAGAGATGTTAGTATAAAATGTGAGTGACATTGATAAGACAGTAAGAGCAAAAACTAACAGGTATGAAATACAGGTATCAAATGCAGCTACAGTACGTGTTCAAAGAATGTTCTGTTTGTAACACAGTTGAGCCATAAAACACCTTGCAACAGAAGGCTGTCGGTGCTGTCAATGTACATGAATTGAAAAATTGGGCAAATCCAAGGAAGTAAAATCCATTATGGGATATTAAATTAAAAACTGCATCTGGGTCAAGAGTCTCAAGTCCTCAGGAATCTGGAGGAGCATGCCAGAGAAACAGACTTGTGTTTGGCAAAATTAGTCCAAAACTATGACCTTGCAGTTTTAAGCAGAAGACTGAGACAGAAGCAATTAATAACACATCTCTTCCTAGTCATAGAACACATGAGAAAAAAAATGAAAAAAACAACTGTGTCAAAATAGTCCTTGTTCTTTCCATTTTTCTTCCAGATCTAAGTGCATTTTTTTCTCTTTCTGTTATGTCTCAAGAAAAAAGCCTTCACTGAGAAGCTGCTTATTCCCAAACTTCCATATCACAGTCTTTTCACTCTGACATTATTTCAACCCTGAGCTGGACACCCACAATGTCCCAGTCATTTTCAATTCCTGTTTTAAAGTCTTTGTGGGTCTGGTCAGGTAGCATTGCCAGTACAGCAATGGGGTTAAGAGTTTCTGGGTTTAATTGTTATTATATTCTTTATCCATTAAACATTGAACCAGCAAAAGGTGGTGCTACTTTATTTGAAAAGAAGTTTAAAGGAAGTTGCAATAAAGAGGGATGAAAGTACAAATAATGCCTGATTGAGTGACTGTGAGCTGATTCACTTAAATTATGGTAGGTTTGTAATAAGAGCTTGGGTTTCAAGACTTTGATAAATTGAGGAAGCTAATTAGCAAAGTTGCTGGCTACACCGAGTGCTGAGATCTGAATGGTGAGGGTTTTTTTTTCTGTGGAGGGGTTATTTTAAAGAAAACTATCAAGTCAATGGTAGTGCCATAAGATTGTAGCAGAGGGAATGTAAGACTTGGTATAAAGGAGCAGGGGTGGAAGAGAAGAGAGAGGAGATTAGTCTGATCTCAGTAGCATGCTAGGCTTTATCTTTTAAAGAGTTGAATAAAAAGACATTGAGATAAAATAGTTGAAAATGCAACAAAGGCTTATTAAAGGCAGATCACGCTGGTGTAATCTGACATCCTTCTTTGATAATGATTTTTTTCTACATGAGGGAAATATAAACTAGATTTACCAAAGTATGTGATATTGTGCCACATAGGAAATTACTACTTCAGCTAGAGAATGCAGGGATTAAGACAAGAACAGTAAGGTAGATAAGGGACTATAGAGGACAAAAAAACTTACTGAAGAGGAACTGCTGGTTTCTGTGAAGGTTATTTGGGGAGTTCAGGATTAAATCTTGGGACTGTTTATGTCTCTTAATCATAGAATCACAGAATGGTTTGGGTTGTAAAGGACCTTAAAGCTCACATAGTACCAAACCCCCTGCCATGGGCAGGACACCTTCCACTAGCCCAGATTGCTCCAAGCCCTGTCTAACCTGGCCTTGAACACTGCTAGGGATGGAGCATCCACAGCTTCTCTGGGCAACCTGTGCCAGTGCCTCAGCACCCACATAGTAAAGAATTTCCTCCTAATGTCTAATCTAAATCTACACTATTTCAGATTAAAACCATTCCCCCTAGATATACCCCTACCTACTCTTGTAAAAAGTCTCTCTTGTAAACTCCCATTAGGTATTGGAAGACTATTATATACTTTTGAGGCTGAACAAACCCATCTCTCTCAGACTGCCTCCATAGGACAGGTGCTCCAGCCCACTGATCATCTTTGTCCTCTGGACTTGCTTGAGCATTCCATGTCCCAATTATGTTGGGGGCTGAATGCAGGTGGGGGTCTCATGAGAGCAGAGCAGAGAGGCAGATTCACCTCTTTCGACCTGCTGGTCACCCTTCCTTTTGATGCAGCCCAGGGCACAGTTGACTTTCGAGGCTGCAAGCGGACACTGCTGGCTCATGTTGAGCTTCTCATCAATCAACACCTCAGGGCTGCTATCAATCTATTCTCTCAGCCTGTATCTGTGCTTGGGATTGGCCTGACTGAGAGGTGCAGGACCTTATGATTGGCCTTGTTAATAACATAAAGATAAAAAAAAAAAAAAGTGTTCCAAAATGGAGCATGAGTAAGTCTTACAGATGAGCAAATCTGAGTTCTCAAAGCAAAAGGTTTGTGTAGGTATAATCTGGGAATAACTGAGCAATCTTGAGGAGTAATGGTATGAAATATTATGAAATGGAAGTTCACAGATTTCAGGATTAGTAACAAACTCCTGTTATATGCAAGGATAACATCAGTTTAAGGGTTGTGGGCCTGGAGATGTGGGCTATTAAGGTGATCGTAAGGAGTTGGACTGCTATCAGAAGAAACTAAATGAGTATTTTCTTTATTTACCACTAAGTAGAAAGAAAAAAAACCCCAAACATGCAGGAATTTACTACTCAGAGGAAATCGTATATTCTTTCAAACTGATTCAAAAATATTTTCTTCTAACAAGTCAAATGAAGGCTGAAGAAAATATGTGAACTCTTTAGTGTTAAAAGGTTTAAACAATACCCCCCCCCCCCATTTATGATAGATCTTGAAACAACTATGAAGAAACAATGTTATAAGTGGTAACTGGGCTCAGTTTACACACTAAAAGCAAAAACCCAAGCAATTTTGTGGAGTAAAACGTGTATACCCAGATAAAAACTAGAAAAATTTTTACTGTAAGATGTTTTATGCCCAGCTTCAGTAACGTATTAATTTCTACTCTATATTTTGGCATGAAACCAGCACTGGCTGCTAAAAGTATTGAGCACACACTTTACAGAAGGACTATGGTCCTATATGCTTTTTATGTGGTATTGTTAAAGTGCAGAATCTTCAAAAGGAAAGTAAGCAATGTGAATAGGTGGTAACAACCCGTTTGAAAAGTCTGCTGTAGCTCCTGGAATAGGAAACAGGGTGAATTGCTCAATACAGGGTGCTGTTCATTATTGGGAAGGAAATAAATCAAGAGGGGAATTTGATGCTTCAGAGAACAGCACATCTTCCTCCATCTGCTCCAAACTTGACTTTCTTCTAATCTACAGCAAATGTGAGAAAAAAAAAATGGAGAGAGGTGGGGCTTTTTGGTTTGTGAGGGCACTGCTTTCCCACGATGCGGCAAAGACACGGGCCTGACACTGACTGGCACAGGCTTCCTTGGAAAAAACTACAGCTGCCCTGTGTATTAGCCCACCCTTGAACAAGTATCAAAGAGTGCTGCAGCAAAGCCAGTCTGCATTCTGTGTCTCCATGCTTGTGTGCAGCCAGGCAGCATCTGTGAGAGCAGGCAAATTACCAGGGCTGCCAGGTTGACTGAGCTGCCCTGAATCCCTCTGGGACTACTTGAGAGTGACCTGAGCTGCTGAACTGTCTTTGACTGTACTTATCACAGTTATAAACAATGATTATTAATACTTTTCTAATGACAGCCTAATCACTTGAAATATTCCTGTAGTATTCAAGTTCCTGCAGCTTACAATAGATTTTAAGTAAATAACAAATTTTGCAAATCCATTGAAGTGTCTTTCAGTTAAGATTGCCTGAAAATTTAAAATCTGGAGATTACAACTTTCTCCAATCTGACTAGTGTTAATTTACAGATAAACAAACCAGCTTACTTAGAATAAAACTTGGGAAAATTGAGTCTATCATAAGGTCAGATGCTGTAACTTCAGAGTGCATAACATTTTTACACTCCATTTTTGTACACAGTGCAAGAGTTGCCTGGTTTAGAAGAAAGCCTAGATTCCAACATTAATGGAGATTCTTAGCACTAGTATATGTGCATAGGAAGCTAGTATTGCTTTGTTCTCCAGTCTTCACAAGATTTGCCTAGATTTTAAAGGACTTAGAACAAAATGTATTAGCCAGAACCTAAGCTGGTATCCTGGGTAAATCATTTGTGAACCCAAACAACATTACAAGTAACATAATTAGGATACCAGCACGACTAGACAGGTAGCTGTTTTAAAGCAAGCGTAGGGCAGAGCTGCTGCATGCACAAAGGCAGTGCATACAGCATCTAATAACAGAAATACGCACCACTGTCTCACTTCTCTGTATCTGGCCTTGATGGTGAAAGTAGAAATAAAGCTGAACTTTAATACTTGTTATGAAGGTCACAGGAAGAGAGTAGCAGTTAAAATTGTAATTTCATAAAAGTCAGTGTGGAAAGGGGCGTGTTTTATACTAGAAAAGTACTGACTAAAGAAAATTCCTAAAACACATTTCTACCAATAACTTAGGTACCTAACTTAGGGATACAGGTATGCAGTTTGATTTCGCTAGTGCAGTTATCATCTGACATCAGTCATAATAGGTTACTTGTCAATACATTCATTTGCTCATAGGGAGGTGATTTAAATTCAAATTCCCAGCCTAGTTAGACCCAAATGTCTTTTGTCTTGCACCAACATGCAGGGTGTGTGAAGTATGAGGGCACATCTGTAGTCCTTCCCCTATTCCTTTTGCAGAGGTAATGCAGCTGAAGAATTAGTAAACTCTTCGGTGGCAAAAAGTAGCAGGAGGAAAAAAATGTTGAACTGTAAGTAAACTCAGAAAAGAAAGAGGTGAGATTTAATGTTCTGTAGGATTATATCATTATTTAAAGAGTAAAACGTTTAAGAGTTGAGAATGGACACAGCCTAGTGCTTTATTTTCAGGTTCGGAGCTACCTGCTGCATTAGTCCCCACTCCTAAACCTGCTGATGAAGAGGCTCTGGCTTCTTATGGCAAGCTATGAAGACTGCCAAGGTGCAAAGGATAAGACTGAGAAACTACCTGTAAAGTTGGGGGTTAATGCTGAACCAAACTCTTGGCTGAGCCTTTCTGTTAAAATATCAGAAACACATCAAACATGTTAAAAATAAATGGGTTTTGTTGCACTCTGAGCCTATTGAATGGGTCAGATTAATTAGGGTGTGTAGTACTTTCTATCTTTAATTCTGGTTAAACAAGAAAGAGATTTGGAAATGGCACTGTTCTGTGCATGACCAAAGCAGAACTGAAAACATTACAAAAGCTCTGAAGAGGGATTTAATGTTTATCAGGAAGAGTGCTAATGAATTTCTAGGAGGGGAAAATGAGCTGCAATTTGTTTCTAATATCAAAAAGCAGAATGGAAAGTACTTCCGCATATCTGAGTTTTTGATGGGGATAATTATAACCTACCTATATTCTAATTTCTTTCATCCTTAATGTGGTGGGTTGACCCTGGCTATATGCCAGGTGCCCACCCTTCCTGCTTCATCACTACCTTTCTCATCAGGACAACCGAGAAAACACATAATGAGAGGCTCTTGGGTTAAGATAAGGACAGGGAGAGACCAATCACTAGCTATCATCACAGGGAAAACAGACTCAACTTGAGGAAATCAGCTTAATTCACTACCAATCAAACCAGAGTAGGATAGGGAGAAATAAAAACTAAAACACCCTAACCCTAACCCCCCCACCCCTCCCTTCTTCCTGAGCTTAATTTGCTCCCACTTTTCTCTACCTCCTCCCACCCAGCAGCACTGAAAGACAGGGAATGGGGGCTGTGCTCAGTTCATCACGGCTCTGCCTCACTTTCCTCCTCAGGGGAGGGCTCTTCGCAACCGTCCCCTGCTCCAGAGTGGAGACCCTCCCACAGGAGACATTTCTCCATGAATTTCTCCGATGTGAGTCCTTCCCACAGGCTGCAGTTCTTCATGAACAGCTCCAGTGTGTGTTCCTTCCATGGGGTGCAGCCCTTCAGGAAAAAACTGCTCCAGCGTGGGTCCCTTCCATGGGTGCAGTCCTTCATAGAATCATAGAATAGTTACGGTTGGAAAGGACCTTAACATCATCTAGTTCCAACCCAGCTGACACAGGCAGGGACAACTCACACTAAACCATCTCACTCAAGGCTCTGTCCAACCTAGCTTTGAACACTGACAGGGATGGATGGAGCATTCACAACTTCCCTGGGCAACCCATTCCAGTGTCTCACCAGCCTCACAGTAAAAAACTTCTTCATTATATCCAATCTAAACTTGACCTGTTGAAGTTTTAACCCATTACCCCTTGTCCTATTACTACAGTTCCTAATGAATAGTTCATATTCAGCATCCCTATAAACCCCCTTCAGATACTGGAAGGCCGCTATGAGGTCTCCACAGAGCCTGCTCTTCTCCAGGCTGAACAGCCCCAACTTTCTCAGCCTGTCTTCATATGGGAGGTGCTCCAGTAGCCTGATCATCCTCATGGCCCTCCTCTGGACTTGTTCTAACAGTTCCATGTCCTTTTTATGTTGAGGGCACCAGAACTGTACACAATACTACAGGTGAGGTCTCATGAGAGCAGAAGAGAGGGGCAGGATCACCTCCTTTGACCTGCTGGTCACACTGCTTTTGATGCAGCCCAGGATACGGTTGGCTTTCTGGGCTGCGAGTGCACACTGCTGGCTCATGTCCATTTTCTCATCGACCAGCACCCCAAGTCCTTCTCCACAGGGCTGCTGTGAATCTCTTCTTTGCTCAATCTGTAGCTCTGCCTGGGATTGCTCCAACCCAGGTGTAGGACCTTACACTTGTCATGGTTAAACTTGTAAGGCTGGCATCAGCCCACCACACAAGCGTGTCGAGGTCCCTCTGGATGGCATTCCTTCCCTCCAGCGTATCAACCGAACCACCCAGCTTGGTGTTATCAACAAAGATGTTGAACAAGACCAGTCCCAACAGCAATCCCTGACGGATACCACTCGTTATTGGTCTCCAGATGCACACTGAGCCATTGACCACTTTTTTTTTTTTTTTTTCCACTTAAACCTGAGAAGAAACTTCTTCTCAGTGAGGGTGACGGAACACTGGAACAGGCTGCCCAGGGAGGTTGTGGAATTTCCTTCTTTGGAGACATTCAAAACCCGCCTGGACACGTTCCTGTGTAACCTTATCTAGGTGTTCCTGCTCCGGCAGGGGGATTGGACTAGATGATCTTTTGAGGTCCCTTCTAATTTCTAACCTACTGTGATACTGTGATACTGTGACCACAACTCTTTGCGTGTGGCCATCCAGCCAGTTCTTTATCCACCGAGTGGTCCACCTATCAAATTGATGTCTCTCCAATTTAGAGACAAGGATGTTGTGAGGGACAGTGTCGAACGCTTTGCACAAGTCCAGATAGATGACATCAACTGCTCTACTCCTGTCCATCAGTTCTGTAGCCCCATCATAGAAAGCCTACAAATTCGTCAGGCAGGATTTCCCCTTAATGAAGCCATGCTGGATGTCACCAAGCACCTTGTTGTTTTTCATGTGCCTTAGCATGCCTTCCAGGAGAATCTGCTCCAAGATTTTGCCAGGTACAGAGGTGAGACTGACTGGTCCCTGGGCAATCCATTTTCCCCTTCTTGAAAATGGGGGTTATATTACCCTTTTCCAGTTGTTCGGAACTTCACCTGACTGCCATGATTTTTCAAATATGATGGGCAGTGGCTTAGCAACTTCATTTGCCAGCTGCTTCAGGACCCCTGTATGGATTTCATCAGGTCCCATGGGCTTGTGTACGTTCAGGTTCTTGAAATGGTCTTGAAGCAGATCCTCTCCTACAGTGGGCCCAAGGTCTTCATTCTCACAGTCCCGGCATCTGCATTCCAAGATTTGGGTGGTGTGGGCAGAGTTTTGCCAGTGAAGACTGAGGCAAAGAAGTCATTCAGAACCTCAGCCTTCTCCAAATCCACAGTAACCAGTTCTCCCAAGAGCTTCCAGAGGGGGCCTACATTGTCCCTAGTCTGTCTTTTATTTGCTATGTACCTACAGAATCCCTTCTTGCTATCCTTAACATCCCTAGCCAAATTTAATTCTGTCTGGTCCTTAGCTTTCCTCACCTGGTCCCTAGTTTGCCACACAACATTCCTGTATTCTTTCCAGGCCACCTGTCCTTGCTTCCACTTTTTTTAAGACTCTTTTTTCCTTCAAATTTTCCTCAGCAGCTCCTTATCCATCCAAGGAGGTTTCCTGGCCCTCCTGCTGCACTTCCTTCTAGTTGGGATGCAACTCTCCTGACCTTGCATCAGGTGATCCTTGAATATCAGCCAACAGTATTGGGCACCCCTGCCCTCTAGAGCTATATCCCATGGAACCTTACTAAGCAGGCTCCTGAAGAGGCCAAAGTCTGGTCTCTTGAAGTCCAGGGCAGTGAGCTTGCTACACGCTCTTTTCACTCTCCTGAGGATCTCAAATTTGAGCATCTCACGATCGCTACAACCAAAGCTATCCTGCAGCACTACATTTCCAACCAGCCCTTCCCTGTTGGTGAGCATGAGGTCAAGCATGTCACTTCTCCATGTCAGCTCCTCTATTACTTGCAGAAGAAGCTGTCTGCCACACAATCAAGGAACCTCCTGGATTGCTTGTGCCGGTCTGTACCATCCCTCCAACAGATGTCAGGATGGTTGAAGTTCCCCATGAGGACAAGGGCTTGTGAGCATGAGACTGTTGCTGTCTGCCTGTAGGGTGCTTCATCCACAGAGTTCTCTTGGTCAGGCGGTCTGTAACAGATCCCCCCAGTAATGTCTCCCATTACTGTTCTCCCTTTAACCCTGACCCACAGACTGTCTGTTGATTGATACCTGTTCCCAGAGTTCCATGCTCTCCAACCTATCCCTAACATAGAGGGCAACTCCCCCTCCCTGCCTGCTGGGCCTGTCTTTTCTGAAGATCCTGTAACCTTCTATTCCAACACTGTAGTTGTAGGAGCCATCCCACCATGGTTCTGTGGTACCTATTATATCATACCCCCACAGACATATGGAACAGGATGTATGCTGTTCAGGAGCAGGCTGCTCCTGTGCGGTTCCCTTCATGGGGTGTAGCCCTTCACGAACAGAATGCTCCATCGCAGGTCCCCCACATGGTCACAAGTCCTGCAGCAAACCTGCTCCAGTGTGGGCTCTTCTCTTCACAGGGCATAGGCCCTGCCAGGAACTTGCACCAGTATGGGCTTTCCACAGCTGCTTTGAGCAACCCCCTGCTCTGCTGTGGGGTTATCAACGTGCTGCAGGTGGATATCTTCTCCACCATGTACCTCCATTGGCTGCAGGGGCACAGCTTTCCTCACCATGGGCTTCACCACATGCTGCAGGGGACTCTCTGCTCCAGTGTTTGGAGCACCTCTGCCCCTCCTTCACTGACCATGGTGTTTCTCTCACGTATTTTCACTCTCAATCTGTCTGCAATTGAGCAGCTTTTTTTTCCTCCCTTCTTAACTATGTTATCCCAGAAGCTGAAGAGCTCAGCCTTGGCTCTACTGGACTTAGGGTGAGCTTCTAGAAACGTCTTACAGAAGCTATCACTGTAGTCCCCCTGCTTCCCAAACCTTGCCATGCAAACCCAATACACCCAAATACATACTTGAATCCCACTCAAAGAATGTTTTCTTTGTGAAATAAGAAGCTTTTGTAAGAATGCACGCCTGTTAGAGCTAGTTTTCTATGGAAAAGAAATATGAAGCTGTTTCCAAAACCAGAAAATCACACTTAATTGGAAAAAATTTGTTTACATACACCCCAGAAAATATTTGAATTGAAAAAATAGCTTTTATACATTTCAGAATAAATAGTAGTGAGAAATAAAGACATCAGTAGAATAAATAGTGAAAGACTTTAAATTCAAGAAAATGCAATTCAGTTTGCAATTCTGAAAATTTTGATTTAAAAAAATAGACAGGTTTTAGAGCTAATTGATGTTAAAATCCCTTGTACTGATAATATAAACACAATCATAATGATTACATTGGTCATCAACTTAAGGCTAATGATTAGGAGAAATTTTAAATTTCGCCTTCTCCTCAGGTAAGACTCCTTGGACAAAGGTGGAGTGTCCTATGTACTTAGTATTTAGCACAAAAGGAGCCTGATCATGCTTGAATGAGAGTGTTTCATTGACTTGAATAGGAGCAAGATTGCTCCATCAATCTAGATTTTCTTTCTTCTCCTTCTTCTTTTGTTTCAGATTGGTAACTCTGGCTTGAGCTGTCAGTCAAAATCCTTGCTAGATAATGCTCAATGCCACATTCGTATTTTCAATGACATTAGGGATTTATATTATACATATATTTATGTTTCGCTTACAGTTTAACTGCAATAGACCTTTAGTACCTGAATGCTAAAAAAACCTGATTGCTTCCTGATATTAGGAGTCCAACTCTGGCTTACATTTTTTACATAGACAATGAATGTTTTTTAAACATACATAAAAGCAGCTTTTATCCTTAGTATATTTTGTGAATGGCTTACAAAGCTTTTGATTACATGGCTAATTCAAGGAAAAATTAGTACTGCTTACTTATTGTTTTGACTTGCTGCATTAATTGTTCCTGATTATGATAATTACCTCCAATCAACTACCTCCTCCTGCAAGATATTTGATCTTTTAGGTGCTTTTCACAGTGCTTTCAGCCAGCAAGAAAATAAGAGCTCAGTTTAGACAAAAGTTCATCTCTGAAGTCTTTAACTGAACAATCTCAATGAGATATCTTTGTTTTGGATTCCATTCAATTTAATCTTTAGAATTTAAAATCATCTCCATATTATTGATCTTGAACTGCCTAGAATTATGTAAAATCCTTCAAGTCAGTATAGACTCATTGCATTACTTATGCATTACACCTTGAATATTTCACTGTATTTGCAAAAAAAATTTTGTCAATCTACCATTTTTCTTCTCTCTGCACCGTGCTCCTGGAAAGGTGAATTGATCTCTGTATTACTAGTAATAACTAAACCCAGGACAGTCTGTACTACCATGCTAGTCGGATGTCTATAAGGCAGGCTGAGTTAAGTAATATTTCCTCATTTATTTATCTCAAAAGATTTTGTACAGGAGGTGATTTAACAATTTTCAGTCCAAGAGGTAAAAACGTCTATTTAAGTCCCTCCAGGCAACAAAATGCCTAATTAGATAAGTACTAAAGAATTAAACTATTGACTATTGTAATATTCTGGTAGTCTGCAAATTCAGTCCTACCAGACTAAGAGATGACCATGAGTTAGACTAAACACAGGGCTGAAGATGTGCTATTTTGCATCCTGAGTTTCACAAGTGGTATGAGTATATAATCTAACAATTTCTTTGCTACGTTAAAATCCATGGTTGTGCTAACTGCTTTCACCACAAACTATCTTTGGGTTTCTGAAGAATACAGATGTGTATAAAACGGTATTTCACATAAGTTTTTTTGCACAGCATGCAGGATATTTACTGTGGTTTATAAAATATGCATTGAATGCATTAGGTATTATCAGTCTTGGCTTTTGAATACAGTGGTCTTCTAAACTGTTCCCTTAAGCGGTATCAGTATGTCCAAAACCTTACAGGCAATGTAATTTTAGACTTGCTTTCATTGACATCTCTCACTTTTCTTTTGTTCACTTCAGACTTCTGATTCATCTATGCTCTCAGTTTGAAATACTTACTGTGGCATTTAATGTGATCACTCTTTCCCACTACCCTGCTCCTTTCTTCTCATTTTTGTTCTCATTCAGTCTTTCAGAACTGTTATATTATTCTCTAAATTACAATTTGTAATTACGCTTTTTTTTTTAAGCATCCAGCTCTGCTTCTTTCTGGTGGTTTTTTGTTTTTTTGGGTTTTTTTTTGTCTTTTTGATATTCTCCAGCTCTAAAAGTTACTTCTCAATATATTTGTTTTGTTTTTATTTTTTTTCATTTTTTTGAGCATTTGATCCATTGAATTGAAGTTCCTTTCTCTCAAGCATGTTATTTTTACCTCTACATAATCAGGAATTTACGTATTTCTTTTTTGTATCTAATTAAGACATTTATTTCTTTTATTGAGACATTGTTTTCATTGATTTGGCAATAATTTGAATGAAATTCACTCTTTGGCAATAATCTGAATGAAATTCACTCATCTAAAATGAATCATGGTAGTGAAAGAGGAGTATAAAAATGTATATTAGGTAAATTACCTCTTTTCATTATTAAGTTTTGCAAAGGCTGGTGTAGTTTGATATATTATAAACCACTTTGTACAACTTTCATGGTTTGGGTGTCATCCGTCGAATAGTCTGCCTTTTGTCTCATATCTGACAGGGACTGTGTGTTTTTTCTGGCTCTTCAATTTTGCATGCTTAGGAAAGTATCAGAAGTTGCAGAAGGGAGGCTGGAGGAACTCCCACTTCATTCCAGCCTACCTTAATATCAACACACAATTGTTGAAACTTTATTCTTTGAAATAGAAGATGGGAGGCTGTAGGTCCTGTAGGAAGCAGAGGAAGTTGCTGGATCAGGTCACTGCTTCCTGGATTAATATTTTCACTTAATTAGATAATTATGTGCATTATGTGCATTTTACCCTTTGTGAAGTGGTGCACTAAGGAAATTTTAAGCTATTGGTAGTATTGCTAGCACATAGTTTTTCTAATTGTTTATCCAGCAAGTATTTCCTAATGATCCTCCCTCACACTTTTGTGGAAATTTCTCTCAGCTGCTTCTGTTACTCCATTCTTTTATTCTGACACTTCAAAAAACCACCCTGCAAGTTCAGAGTCAGCAGAATGATGCAGCAAGGAGTAGCCTATCATATGACTGAAGGTCATATATTGGTATCCGTGTTGCATCCTTTTTTTTTTTTCTGAAACTGACTCATGTTATACCTATCCAGCTATGTCTGTATCAATAAATAAAGCAGACCCACTCTTCAGTGTCAGGCTGAATGCTATGGCATAGGCCACAGTCCATCTACAGAAATCTTCCTTTAGCTGGGTATGTCATGCTAAAGTGGATGTCAGCTGTTAGCTCCCTTTAGTTTGTTCACAGGGATATAGAGGTCACAAAACTGGCAAGTAGAAAGACTAAGAACAAAGCTGCAATGCAGGTGAGTTGCAAGGAAGTAGGATGCTCAAAAACTTTTCCCAGGAAGCTTAGTGATTACAAAATTCTGAAAATGAATATCTGAAGACAAGAAGGAGGTATAAACACTTTCCACTGAGGTTGCCTCCTACTTTTGTTGTGGCACTTTTTAACGTGTATAAATTGGCTATGTTGCTTACAATTTCCATCCCAGAAGTTAGGACTTCAGAACATATATTGTCAGGAAAGCAGAGCCTGGGATTAGAACTATAAAGGAGTACCAATTTTTTCAGTAAAACACAGTTCTCTCACTAAATTGAGAAGAAATTGGCAAGAAAGACACACAGGACTGTTCTGGCTCTATATAATTACTAGATCATTCTTGCTGTGTACCAATTTACTGGGAGGAGTTTAGACAGGCTTTACAGCCAAATTATGCTGGAACAGAGTGTAGCAGTTGTATTTGATTATTTACATATAACTTTTCATGTTGTTTTCATGCACTAACTTTACAATTGCATCAACAAACAACTAAGACTTCATCTTTAATAAACCATGCTATTGCTCCCAAATGCATATCAAATGGGCCTTTCTCCTAGTATTTATTGCAGGAATTATAGCATACATTACTGAAGGAAAGCTCTTAGATTCTTACTACCATACTCACTTTTCTCTAGTTGTCTCCAGTTGTCTATTGCTGTTAGCAAATGCTTACAAGTAGTTGGTAACTTGGTAGCTATTTCTATTCTTTTATGATTAACAGTCCACTCGGTATAAATCTCAATATTTCTAGACAGCCAACGTATCTAATTCTATGCAATTATTCTGAAAGCTAAATCTACAATTTCTTAGCTGTTCACGTGTACTTTGGTATTAAAAGGAGATCCCAGAGTTATCAAGCCCAGCTCTTTTAGTTGGCATGCTTCTGGAGGATAATTCAGATGAGTACCTCTGGCCATAAGTGAGTCACCAAAAGCTATGACATTCTGCTGCCCCTTTCCAGTTCTAGTCTCAACCCAGTTCACTGAGCAGTCCACCTGGATTTCTGCCAGGAGAAGATGTCTGCCTTTCTCAGTGCAACATCCCTGAACCTGTTTCATAGGTGGCATGGCATACATACACATGAAGCCTTGCTCTTGCAGCCAGAAAGAGCATCCTCCTCCAGACCTCCTGCTTTGCCTCACTCATGCCTTCTTTCTGACCTTGGAGGGCATCAGGCTATGTTCTCTGCGGCATCCCTCCTCTTGGCCTCGTATTCATTACCTCTGATCACCTATGGATGCACTGAAGCCTGTTAACCACCTATAGCAATTCCTCACTTGCATTGCCACAGCTATTAGTACTTGCATGGCACAGGGGAGGCTGCTGCCACCACTCCTGACCCAAGGCATTCCTTGTAGACCACAACAGTCAGGATAGGACATGCCGCAAAACCTGATCTCCACATTATGCATTTTACCTTGCGCAGGCAGCACCTCTGGACTACTATGAACCCCTCCATACCAGCTGCCACTTTAGCTGCCTTGCTTCTTTTTGCACACCCTTCTGGAAATGCCCCGATGGTGATATTCTTTAACTATCAGCTAAATAGGAAGCCTGAAGTCAGTTCGCTTCACCCTTCTGTGAAGTTTCCCACTTTTTGCAAAGAACCTCACACACTGTCCTGTAATCTTCCTATTGAAGCTCATTTGCCTGAATTGCTGGCTATGCTGTGCAGTGTTTTGTCTCACACCACAGCGACAAAGAGTGACCTAAGGAAGGGAACAAAGGATATTCAGCAGTCCTCATGAAGCCTGGGGTGGCAATGAGGTGCTTCAGTGGTGAAACTGAAGAGAAAACTCAATGAGGAAGGAGGTTTTTAAGTGAGATCTGAAGCCTGAGAAATGCTGAATAAGGCAGATTATATAAAGCAAATGAAACTGGAGTGAAGAGGCAGTGTTAAAATAGTTAAAAAAGGAGAAAATAATGAAGAGGGATTGTTTGGAATGTGTAAAACAGAAGGTGAAATGCAAGAGGAAGTGGACAAAACTGGTAATCTGTGCCCACTACAGATCGCTCTTTCAGAGCTTAAAGTCAAATCAACATGCTTGAACCTAATCTTTATTCAGCATTCTGGAAACAGAAATCTGCCTGAGAAAATAATTCTTTAGCTTAACATTTGTACAATAGAAATAATAGCCTTTCACCTGACAAATTAAGCCAGTAAATTTGGTGATGCACTTAAACTCATGACTGTTGGAGGTCTGAGTTAGTAGGTCTGTCTTCAATTCAGTGCATCTGTGCACTGGAAAAGCACAAGATATTATGTACAACAGTGAGAAGAAATGAAAATTTCCATTTTGTACAAACAGGCAACTGGTTCAGGGGTTAAAAAAGCATTCCGAGCTCACCAGCTGAAAACTATTCTAATGCAGATGCATGTACCTGGACCAAGGGAAGAAAATATAAACCTTATTTTATTGAATGGTTAATAACATCCTGCTAGTTGATACCTTTTGTACATAGCAAAAATGTATCAGCTAAGAACTAGTGTACTATTCTGAGCTGCTGCTTTCTAGTATTCTGTGTAAGTTAATCATTGTCTAAGTCCGTTTCTCATCCTTCTCAACAGAAAAATACATACTATGAGTGTATAAATTAAACATCTCCATTTCCCTTCAGTTTGTCATACTGCTCTTAGTTTCCACATTCTCCCAGTTTCTTTCAGCTGTTTTCACAGCTATCCTGTTATCTGAACTTGTCAGGTCTCTGATGGCATGGTAAACTGAAACAGTACAGTCACCAGAACTTAAATTGGGTTTACTACTTTCTATCAGCAATTTCAGCTCCTGTTTCAATCCCTCCATCTTTTTCCTCAGGAAAGAAATCTGGTTACAGCTTTACAAGCATCCTGTTCTTGGTTCATAAATCTAAATGTCACTGGTTTGCTTGGTTTCTTTGTTATCTACTTTAATCCTGGTTGATGTTTCTTGACTTGTTGGAACCTGTTAGTGTCAAACCACTCCATGACATCTCTCCCTGTGACATTCCTTAGGAATTCCATTTTTATTTTCTCCTGCAAAGGTGGTTCAGTTGTAACTTTAGGTAATAAATATTCACAGGCTCGTGCTTTTTCGGTTTGGTTCTTTGAGGGGAAAAAGGTCTTGCACTATTGATGATTCTTATCAGTCTTACTATACTTAAAAATACAGAGAGATTTAAGGAAAATTCATTAGATTTTCTTTCCAGCTGAAAATACATATCTTGTACTTAACAATTTTTCACTAGCCTGGTTATAGAAGGAAAAATTCATGCTATGATAATGCTTTCCTTTTTAAAAGCTTTAAATGCCCATTAAAAATGTCAATGTTTTTTCTAGACAATATGTTTTTAATTTACACAGAACTTTTCAGTCTTATCCTCTTTTCTGTTGTTACATCTGTGTAATGTGACTAAAGCATACACAATATCATACAACCAGTAATGATATTGCACTACTGGTATGCTGGGGGCTGGGTTGATGTTTATAATTAAACTCTGATGTTAATTGAAAATAGTTCAGAAAACACAAGTTCATGCATTTTTACCAGCTTAGCTTGTATAGTCATTATAAAATTTGTTTAAAACATACGTATTGAAAAGCAATAGTAAATCCATTTTTTTTAACCTAACTCTGAAATCCATGTTATGGATGAATAATGACAGTTTAAAAAATTATAGGTGCTAGAATAAATGGAAACCAATCCTACATTCTAAACAACAGAAGAGACCTAACAGATAACACAAAGAGATACCATATGAGAATAAATCCACTGAGCATCCACTTAATTTGAAAGAGTTCAAAGGACATTCAATCCCAACAGAATGACATCAAAAACGATTGTAAAAATATCTTGTCAAGCAGCATTGTTGCGCTGTCTAACTTTTTAATCGTAGCATAATGTTAATGCTATTAGAGTTTCTATAAAGACGTGCAGAGGTCAAGGATGCAAAGTGAAAAAAAAGAAGAGGGGAAAAGAAGAAAAGAGAAAAAGAAGAAAAGGTTATATGTGCTAATTACATTTTCTGGAGCTTAGCGTGATGATGTGACCTATATTTATGCTTTTTTGCCTGATGATATAATTTAAAAACTCTTCTTTTGATATTCACTAATTCTAGAATGGGGTATAAAGTCTTTTATGGAAGATCAAGGGAAAATATGTGATTCTTACACTCGTGAAAACTGTTCCTCTCCAGTTCCTCTAACTAGAAAATCTTCCATTTTCAGTTTATCCAAATTTACATTTCAATTCTTCTACACACAAGAAGATGAAGCAAACTGCATAAGTATGTAGGTACATGTTTACAACGGGTTTTGTTCACTAAAACGCTTTTCATATCCATATAAATCTGCGTCATGGATTAAACCCAGCCAGATTTTTCACTCACTCCCCCCCTTCTTTCCCTCCCCCTACTCCTGGAGGAACGGAAAGGAGAATCAAAAAAAATGCAACTCCCATGGGTTGAGATAAGAACAGTCTAGTAACTAAGATATAACACAAATCACTACTGCTGCCACCAGTAATAATAATAATGATGATGAAGAAAATAACAAGGGAAGAGAATACAACACCTCACCACCCGCCGACCGATAACTCGCCCCCCCCAGCCGGACCAAGGACTGACTGATAGCTCATCCAACCCCACAGTCTACTAGCCCTTCCGGGTAACTCTCAGTTACATCCTGGGCATGATGTGCTGTGGTATGGAATACCTCTTTGGCTAGCTTGGGTCAGGTGTCCCGTCTCTGCTTCCTCCCGGCTTCCCCTCCTCCCTGTCTGGGCATGAGGCTTACAAAGTCCTTGGCCAGACCAAACATTTGAGCAGCAACTAAAAACATCGGTGCTATCAGCACCATTCCCAGTCTGAAAGTCAAAAACACAGCACTGCACCAGCTACCACGAAGGATTAAAAATCATGGCTACTGCTAAACCCAGGACAATCTGTAACTGTATGTGCTAAGAAGCACATGGTTCATTTCAACTCTTCATCAACAGTTCTTGAAAGACAGAAAATTGGTTGCCCTATTGTCAAATAAATAGTAATGTCTACATGTTATTTTTACTTAGTATTACATATCTATACTTTGTTTCAGGTAAATACACCATTGAAAACACTGCTATTTAGTGCAAGAATTTTATGGCTTTTGTGCTGCAGTGGGGGTGGGGAAATTCTCAGTTATTCTCTTTTTTTTTGTTTTTTTTTTACATTGTTATTCATATTTGTACAAGCTTCTAATACACTGCAACTTTGCTGTTAAATATTGGCTCTGGCCTATAGTTAGCACAGTCTATTTAAATTTCAGTTGGAGAAAAAGACACCTTCTTTTTTGTATTATGTGATCAAAATTTTGAAGCTCTGTAATTTTCTTGCTGCGCATAGAAACAAAGCACCCAGGCTCACAGAGAAAGCCCTTTCTACAGGCTATAAATATTTGCTATTTGTAAGATCTCAATGAGGGATTTAGTTATTAAAAAACTAAAGGAAGAAAATTACTAATAATGATTGGTTTGAGCTAATGAGATGTTTTTATGCAAATATATGAACCTTAAATATGACCTGGAAACAAAAGACTGCTTAACAGTTACTATTATGCTATACATTAGGAGATCAATTAAAGAGAACTTCTTTTTAATGATCAAGCTGTACAAGAGTTGCTATGGAGACCTGGAAAGGGAGAGGTCCTGAATGCAAAATAGCTACAGAAACAAACAAACAAACAAATTATAAACAAGTACTGTTAAATGTGTATAATCAGTTAAGTAATAAAAGGCTGATTTAATTCTTCTCAGTATAACTGGAAGAAGTGCACTTTTTTATACGAAGATGCCAGTTGAGTGCATATTTAGATGAAGCAAGGCAATGCCAAGATAATCTTTATAAATCAATGACAGCTTCCTAAATTGCAATATGGGATAGAAACACAGGACTACTTTAAAGGTCTCAAAGAATTGTTCAGTCATATCATTACAAATTTCTGGCAAAGAAAACTTGTATGTGGCAAAGAAAGTGCAAATGCAGGTGGTTAAAAGCAATCTTAATTATTTCCCCATTCCCTAAAGTGGCACTTGTATGAGAAGCAGCTTAAAAGTACTCAGACTGTCTTGTATGCAGTATTCTTTCATTCTGTTTTTTTTCCACCTGTATCTTTGACAACTCCTGAACATCTATAGCAACAATAAGAAAATACTGTTACATAGCATTTTGGGTTGAAAAATTATTTTCTGTAACTGGGTATGTCTTTTAAGCACATATTGCAGAAGGAACAAATAGACACAATAATGTTTTCCAGTATATAGACTATATCCTGCATATATATGCACAGAAAAAAGTTCAAAGCAGGGTTGGTAACTGGGATTTCCTGTAGAGATCTGGGGACCTTCTTTTAACAAACCACTCTCCCACTTCTCTCTGTTCTCTCATTTGCATTTATTTGTGGCTGCAATGATTCATCTTTGGCAGTGAAAAAGAAAGTACCCAGAGGAAAATAGTCCCAGAAGCAGCTCTAACATCACAACTCAGTCCTGTATGTTATGGTGTCACCTCTTTTCAGGGAGATTTCGGTATTACCCAGCTGGCAACCTCTGTTACTGTGTGTTAGCTAACATTAATGATATAATCTGAGCATGTGAGCAGGCTTCTAAAGTTATATATTTATTTAAATAGGTTTTTCTAGACCATGTTTGTATACTTCTGACGGGTTTGAAAACAAATAGAGATCACCAAAATCACAATTATCTCTGAACAACTGGCATGTATAAACAGAAGAAAGAAATGGGTACAGGTTTGTACAAACCAAACAAGCAAGGGACTACAGACTCATCAAGTCCTGTTTTCTCTGGCTCATTCCTGTATTTACCAACTTTTGTCTCAACCTGTTCTGAGAAACCCATTCATGTGGATGTTTGTGAAGAAGGCATATGAATAAGCGAATTTGAAAGACTCTTTCAATGTGGAATTCAAAGTGAACTAAACAAGTGACATAAAAACAATATCGGAAGTATCACAAAAAGTTAATTAAAATATTGTTTGTACCACAGAGGTGGTTGGGAGGGTATCAGATTGTCTTTTTCAGGGGTCAGTTTTAATTAATATAGCTATATGTTTTTTCTGAGACTCACCCTTTGTTATAATCCTGACACAATCATGTATGATAAAACTACCAAAATTACCTAATTCTACACATGCCATACTCAATGAGTCAGTGGAAACTGGCCAATGTTAATAAGTACTGTCACAAATCATCTAATATGCTTTACCATGTTTCTCACTTCATGTATGACACCTTCCTGCCTTATAAACATTATATGAGGCTTGTTTAATATATTAAAAAAAAAAAGTAAAAAAAAAATGCAAAAGGAAAAGGTTTAGCCAGCTTGGAGCAATACATAGTTATCAGGAAGAAAAGAGTATTATTTCTGAAAGAAAATCTTTCAGGCTTCCACTTCATGGGAAGGTCGTTTTGGTTAGCTTCAGTGAGATAATCAGGAAATCCAATTAGTTCTATATAGAAGTTACAAACCTGTTCTCATCAAAGAGCACATAGCCTTCAGCACAACCAAACAAGATACTATTAAATTACATCTATTGAAAAGAGTTGTATCCTGCTAATGAGAGCAGACTAAGAGGAGTTTAGCTAGAAAATAACTAAAAAAAGAAAGTGAATTCTAGCTACTTGTCAGATCAGTCGAAGTTCCTTGTGGCTCATTAAAAAAAGATGTCAAACAGCATGGTGTTTTGTTGACTGCTTTGTAAATTGTGCTACTGAGCTCTTAGATTCATATACTTAAACTCTGCAAAAAATCAGTGTGAGCTGATGTGAACCCAGTAATCCCTCACAGTGGGAGCACACACAGCACTTCACTCCTAAGAGATTTCTTCAGACAGGAGAAGGCAATAAATTTGTCTTGCAGAGTGACCTAGGGACAGTTAACTTCTGGGATCAATGGAAGAATCAAGTTCCAAAGTCAAGGACTCTGAGCAAATACCACCCAGATTTTGATTTTTCAACAAGCTCTAAAATGAATTCAAATGTACTCATTTGCTGAACAAACTTCATTACTTATTTGCATATATGGTCTTAAAAATATTCCATATTCCGATGAAATTTGTACAGTCCATACGTATCCATATGTTACAATCAGAAGTCTGGGCTGTCAGGACGTCACAAGCAGTTATTGTGGTAAGTCTGCAGTCTCAAATCTTGTTACAAATCACTATATAGGACATATTCTCTTCAAAGCAAACTGCTTTTTTAACCCTGTCCCCCCAGACTTCAGAATTTTGTCTTATCTTCAGTTAGTTACTGGATTTTAATGCATATAGTGACCCTGGAGTTTAATTCTGGTAAGCTTCAGTATGTGTTTAGGGAAGAAAAAAATATGTAAAGATCATAGAATTGAATAAGCTAACTAATTTTTGAGGCAATATTAACTGCAAAACTGCATTATTTAGGGTGAATTTACTCCATATTCAGCTAACAGTACTTAATCTTTTGCTTTTAAAATTTCTTCCTTCTTTTTCATTTGGAACATCTGACCAGTGCTATATTGGAAATAAACATTTCTGCTAATTACTTCTCTGAGAAAAAAGATTATGGAGAAAATAAGACAAATGAGATGCTGTGCTTTGCTCAAATCAGACAGACAAGCTGTCAGTGCTGCCTAACCCATCCTTAGAACAATTCCCTTTCCCCAAGGAAGTTGTCAGGAAAATGGAGGTCCTTGTCATTTTTTTGCTTGCAATTTGGGACTTTCCTTTCACACCTATTTTATTTCTAGAATCTTTTGACACTATTCTTGAAATTAAGTGACAAAATAATTTTTTTTTTTTTTAATTACAATCTTTAAGCTGGAATCTATACATTCCTACTGCTATACGTATAGAGGAAGGCATGGCTAATGAGCGTTTCTTTTATTTTATTCAGTCTCTGAAGCGCATTTTGTCCCATAAGCATGCCAAGCAGGTAGCTCTGCGTCAGTGCCTCAAGTGGCTGGGAAAATTAGGGCTTGAAGAGCCTTGGGAGACTCATCAGTGCTAGAGTGCCCTTGAGAGCCCACAGAAGCACACCGGGCGGGAGGCATGGGAGCTCAGGGCTTGTGGGCCCTTTGAGCAGACCCGCTCCTTCAACTTTCCTGCACAGGCAGCTTTATGCTAGTGAATACTTGAATTGGAGCAGTTTGTGAAGTATGTTAGAACCCCAAACTTGCTGGGAACATTTGATGCTGAAAAGCTATGTTATTAATCTAATATACTTCTCAACAAGAAAAATTTTGTTAATATATCTCATTAACAAATGTATGAGCTTCCTCAGATGTACTTACACCTGGAGTATGGGGAAAACCATGAAAAACTGTCTAAATATTTATAAATAGATTTTTTTGTTTATTCTCTTTAATTTTTATGTATTTTTTTTTTCCCAATGACTTTATATTTCATCAAGAAGCAGCCCATATTTCCTCAGCTGCTGTCATTAGAGATATGGAAATAATTTTGGACATTTTTAAAAGGAGGTCCATAACAGAATTGCAAGAAAAGGAGAGATTCATGATGTATTGTAAAAGTGTGGGAGTGTAGAAAAAGATATTTGGTTAGTAATACAGCATCTGTTAGCATATGGTGGTAAATTCTAGATAAAATTTACATCAGTTTCTAAGATCTGTCACATACAGACATGCATATATGTGTGAAAACATGTGATCAGTCATGTACAAGATTATGGATTTACTGATAACATACACAAATATTGAAAGCTAGCAAATGTTAAAGCAGAACTCAGTTTATAATGATTTTTTTTTTCTCCATGTAACTAAATTGGGAAATATATACATTGCAGATTACCTAGAGCTGAGCCTTGGCAGCAGAGCTTTATCAAGAACATTTCCAAAAACATTCCAAATTAACAATGTAACCTGTGTTTTTATACTAATTCAAAACAGTAGAAACTGTGTGTCATGGTCATTCAAGACAAAAGAGAAATACAGACCACTGAGTAATTTAAGTAAGAAGCTAAATCTTAGTGACAAAGCAACTGGGCACAAATGGAAAGAGGAAATGCAAAGAACTTGGAGAAAAAAACCCAAAACAACCCAAACACCAAAACCCCAGAACCATATGTAATGTAAGTCTCAGTTTTGTGTAGGAATTGTTTGTATGGAGAAATTTAAGACAATTAAGAAAATAAGTGAAATCACATTAAAATTTATTAGTTGAACTGAAATAAAATGTGTGCATGCACCTGAGGTGATAGTAGTTCAGTCAGGTTACCTCACCCTCAAAGGAAAGTAAACTAAATCAAACTGAAGCCATGAAAGGTTCAGTTACCATATGTCAGCAGTCAATATACATATGTGGCAAATACAAGGTCATTTCAGGGCTTAGGTAAGAGCCACAGGCTAAATTAGCCACATAAATAGTTGCTGTGGCTCATCAATAAATTACGTCTGTGTCTATGACTTATAATTCTGAAGAAAAATGTTCAGAGGGATTCTTTTTTCTTTATTTTTTAACTAATCCAGTTGTGACATTTTCAATTTTTTTTTCCAAGCATTATAAATAAAGATATGAACCAAGAGCAAGCGTCTAGATTCACTTCATTAAAAGACATTTAACTGTTCAGAATTTACAAATGAATGAAAAGTAGAATAATATAATTTGTTCCTCTAGGGAGTGGAGACCAAACTCAGATGGACTGCTCAGCGTAGTAATTTTTATGTCAACAAATTTCAACAAGCTTCAACAAATCTCCTTCCAATCTTCTCAAAACAAAGCCATGTCCACTTGCCTAAAGGTCATTAGGGTAACTGAAGGTAACACTCAAGTGGAATACCCATCTTCCATGGAGTTCACTGGAAAACACTGGTTTTCCAGGAAGTCTAGTCCCTTCAGCACAGCATGACCGATAGGTGCTGTACAGAGAGGCAGGACAGACTTTTGGGTACAGAAGGTCCAGGTCCTGTTTTTTACTAGGTGCACAGTAGCTAAAACACAGTCTCTCCCCATGTTGAGAACAAACACCTAACTGGAAGGATGTGAAGGCCGCAGAGCCTTCCTTCTTACTCAGTGACTCAAACCCTGGAAAAAAGACTCACCTCAAGTTCCTTACTTTCCCCCCACCCTCCCAGCTTCTTTGCCTTTTATTCTGAGCTGCTCAGGGCCTCAAATTCAACAGGAGCACATACGTGGTGAATATGCCTTTTTTTTCAAAAAGGCATTACGTACACTATGAATGTGCTTGATGTTAATGATATGATATGATATATTGCAGTCTTTTGTATTCAGCATGACTGAAATACAAACTGAAAGAGGAAGAAAATGGAAAGTCTGGTGGTTAGGTAGAAGGATTTATAATCTATTGTATTTGTTAATAGTAAGTTTGAACTGCAAAATGAGCACATTCACTTCCTGGGTTTAGGCAGATCAATACTGAAACAGCTAATAGAGACTTATATCATCAAATTTAAAATACTTTTCTTCCCTTTATTATGCAACAGTTTGCCACTCTGAGCTACTGAATGAAACTGTCTGCAGACTCAGGAAGATAGCAGTCTGTTATCTGGCTCAAATGAGAAATATTTAATTAGCAACAATAGAAACTAACACAGCTGAAAGCACAGGCTCTTTTACACTACTGTGCTGCAAGCAGTTGATTCAGCAACTAGAATGTTTCTTTAACTTGTGCCAGCTGTTAACTGTCACCTGAAGCCATTACTGCAATCAGACATCTCACGGACATGTCATCTGTGCTTCAGCTCTCCAGCCAAGCTCTTTCCCATTGGTGATAGTAACTGTGGGCGTAACAAGATTCATTATTACCTGGGGGAGCAATGAGGACTGTCATGCCACACAAAAATTACTGCAGTGACTTTGCAGACTGTTGTTCAAAGGCTTCAGAGCAAGGCTAATGAATGATTATACAGCATATCAGAAGATACGTTTTCTAATTTAGAAGAGTACCCTGTAAAATAAAAACATTTTTGAAAAAAAAACTATGCATTTCTGAAAATCACAAGTTTTCTTTAGTATCAGATGCCAATCAGTAACATTTTCTAAGTGATTAGATGGTCTTATACATATGAAAAAAAAAGATAAGATGTGCAATTTTAAGTCATGCCAATCAACCATAGGTACTGAAAACTATGGAGTGAGAAAGGTGATGTAATGAGACAGGAAGGAGGTAAGACCCTCCAAGGGGACTAATGGATCCTGCCAAATGTGGGACTAGTGTTCATAACGCTCCTCCAGCACCTCTGGAGAATCTGTCTTGCAAAGCAGGCAGCTCATAGTACTATGCATTTTATCTTTCATTTATAGGAATCACTGCTTTGCTACTCACATAAAACTCCCCCCAGAATCATAAATCAAATCCCTGAAACCCAATAGGGGGTCAGATTGGGCAGGGTGATATTGGGGCTATAACCTCACTCACTGGGAAGCACACCAATTTGACATCCACTGCATGCCAGGAAGGACGCCCCTGTGCTCACTGCACATGAAATATTTCTCTTCTCCAAATATTTATTAAGATTAAATTCTCAGTGGCTGTAGAGCTGTGAGTAAAGGTAACTGCAGAAGACTTAGTGTATATCATGTTTTTAATTTAAAATTGCTGAGGATTTGTCAGATATTAGGAACTGTTCCAAAGTCCCCAGACCCCACAGCTGCCTGGAGCATGCAGCAATAAGCAATGGTGATCGAAAGGTTCCCAGACAGCCTTTGACATCGTTCTCCTTCTAGATACGTGACCTTCACTTTGAGGATTTGTAAATACGTACTTCACTTTCAGAGATGATGGGGTGGATACAAGGAGAACTCATTGCATTTTGTTTTTAATCTGATAGCCATAAGAAGAAAGGCCAAATCTTGTCTCAATTAATTCAGACTCAACATTTTGTAAAACAGGTAAGTAATAGTTCAGTGAACTGATAAGAAAATTGAGACACAGATAAACACATATGATGTTAATAGCCAAGGTTCAGTCAAATATACTAAACAATATGGTTTCAAATTTGATATTGTGCCCTAGATTTTGTCAAAACCAAGGGCTTATCAGACTCTACTGAAGTACTTATTTGGTTCACCTTTTGGTTAAAGTGAAAAATGACAGGAAACCAGAATACATTCTTAGCAAGTTGACTGTGCACTGGAAGCTACTTTTTGCCCCAAACCACCTGTTCATGTTAAATATTAAAATATTTTAAATATGTTAAGTATTTTCTTTACCAATCACTGCATTTTCTCACAAATTTTCTGTGACAGAGACATGTTTACAATACTACCTGCAGCACTATAAAGCTAAAAAATTCTTGTCTAAATCAGGTAAATTATTTTACCTACTCAACCTTTTGTATCTATGCACCTACTCAACACATGCAAACAGCTCCAAAGTATACAGACATGTTTCAAAGTCATTATCAGAGTTTTGACATTTCTATCACCATAACAGATCCTTGTGAACAAACACACTGGCCAGTGTATTTCACTGTAACAGACGAGGTGTCCTCTTGTGGAAGTCAGGGTAAGACATTACATTAGTATAATTAAGTTATTTTTAATAAATTATGTACAGTTTACTTACATTGCAGAGATTAAAGGGAAATATAGAATCATAGAATCATAGAATAGTTAGGATTGGAAAGGACCTTAAGATCATCAAGTTCCAACCCCCGTGCCATGGGCAGGGACACCTCGCTCTAAACCATATCACCCATATATATACTAAATAAGACCAGAATTCTCATTTAATATATGAATTCTGACCTCGTTGTATTACTTTATATAGCATGAATCATGACAAACCTAAATTTGATTTTGAAATTATGGTTTTGATACGTTAGCATTCTGTTTTATGCAAACTTTTCAAAAGTTAGACAAATATGCTTTGACTTGCATAATTTTCTACTGTTTCTTTAAGACTGTATTTTGAGCAGTCAGTCTGGGGATTGTGGGAAAAGAATAATGCATAGCTGAAGAAAGCAAAGTAATTTCCAAAATACCTCAATTTAAGTGCATCTATCAAAAAATTCAGAAAGAATATACTTGGACTATATAATATATAATCCAAGCTACAAACTTGAATTATACATAATTTAGGGTGACTAAACTAGCATTAATCCACATTTTTATCATAGTCAGAAAATCAGAATTTAGATTCTGAGTAATGAGGGCATAAAAAACTGTTTGAATGGGGTAAGATGAAATTAAAATTTGGAAACCTGTGGTCTGAACAAGGAACTGTTACTTTAAAGCTGCTACATTAGTAAAATCTAGATGGACCATGGAGCAACCCTGTGGCCATGCAGCTGTGGGTTTTACTGGCTACGAAATGTTCAGAGGATGTGGGCTTTCCAGTGCACAGCCTGCACTCCAAACAATTTCCAGTTGTAGGTCAAGAGTTAGACCACTGTTTTGGAGCAGTCTTAATTATACCTCTCCTCTGTGCACAATATTGTCAGGGATGGAATAGTTTTGAGCATTTTTAAGGTACTGAAACTGAAGCAGCTTCAAGGTAATGTGTGGGACGAGATCCCATTGGAGTCAACACCTAGCGTAGGGCAATCCCTGCACATTGTCACTGTTAAAGCTTTCCATTACTTGAAAATAGTGAAGGGTGAAGTCCTTCAAAAAACTATTTTATGAAAAGGAAAGGAAAACAAGTTGCCACGATCTGACAGTTTTTAGTGACAGAAAAAAAACCCCTTAATTTTATCATTTCCAAGATGTAGCCCTAGGATTATGGTGTTGCCACCAGAAAACCCCAAAACATCATCATCAATTAGGGACTAAATACTATCTCAGTTTTGGGGTTTAACTGTCCTTATGATTATTAATAAATTAGTTATTTTTATTTTTATTTTACTTTCAAGTGATAGACTTTCTTCTTCATAATTCTCCCTAATTCTATGTTTGGTTTCCTTCATTTGCTATTTCCAGATTATGTTGGTCCCTGAATTCTCGATTTTGTACTGTCTCATGACAGGACATTTACAACTCCAGGATAACAATTTTGTTTGTTTTATCCATACATTTCATGCCTGGGGATTAAATTACAATTATGGATGATAAAAACTACAATGGTATAAGATGAATACTAAAAAATATAACTATTTTTTGTGCAAAAACGTCTGACCCTTGAGTGTCAGAATACAGAAAATAACAGAGGAAAATAGTGCAATAGGGCGTAAAATATGCCTTTCAATGTTATTCTCTCAGAAAGCCACAGAAAACAGCTTGCTTTTTAAGGTAAACGTTCTAGAAGATTCAGCTGTAGAATTCTACAGAGGGAAAAATTTCCAAAATTGCGGTGTTGATTGAGGAGAAGTCTGATATTTTGACACAGCAAGTAGTATGGATGGAGGAGAAACAGGTCAGAAGTCAAACATAAATTATGAGAGGGCCATAAACATGAACCACATTTCACAAATAGAAAGGGGAAAAGGTTTGAAGAGCCTTTAATATTAACAATAAAATTTTGAAGTTGATTCTCAGCTTTAGAGGTAGCCAATGTAGTTGCCTGAGTAAAGGGTAATATGAGAGAAGCAGAAACAATAATAAATTAAACAAGAGCCAGGATTATGAACAGATTGAAAACAGAAGGCTGAAGGACTAGGAATACTACAAGCAGTTCATTATTGTTAGAAATAACTGTGGTCTGATGCAGAATCTTGGCTGACAAATTCTAAACAAGTATGAAAATAGACTATAAATAGGACAATTATTACTCATCCCATAGTTACCCAGAGCACACCTGTGCTTTTTTCATCACTGAGATTGAGATATTTTGACAATGCTTTTTAACTAAATGTTCTCATTGCAGATTTTCAGTGATCCAATGGGAGCAGCCTTGTTTTTCATCAATGGAAAGAAGAGAAGAATTTGGGAATGAAGGTACTAGAAATATGACTCTTTGTGTGTACTTGGTTCAAATGCCCATGTTTCAAGAACATTTAGGTATCACTTATTGCCTACACATTTCCAAAATTTTTTTCTTCATGCTGCAAAGAAAAAGAATTATTAAAAAGGGTGAAAGAAGCATGAAGGGATTATCTAAGCCATCTCCTTTTCTCTAAAATAGGATCACTTTACACCAGTGTACTCAGATGGCAAAAACCCCACAACATCCCTTGTCTATCCCCTGCTTTATTGTTCTTAGTATTTAAAAGCTTCTCTTCACATACAAAATTCCTTCTTCCTGAAATGTAAACCAATTACACTTTGTCCTATATGTTACAGACATGGGAAATATATTACTCCCTTCCTTTTCATAATGGCTTTTGCATAGTTGGAGACTGTTAACATGCTTCCTTTCTGTCTTTCATTCTCTAGATTCAACAAGTATAATTCTTAAGCATGCAAGCAAGCCATTTACTTCAGTGGAACAACCAGATAAGGACTCTCTCGTGCTTCAGATTAAACTTTAATCATTGGTTGAAATAAAGGCCCATCATAGAATCATAGAATAATTAGGGTTGGAAAGAACCTTATGATCATCTAGTTGCAACACCCCTGGCATTGGCAAGGACACCTCACCCTAAACCATCTCACCCGAGGCTCTGTCCAACCTAGCTTTGAACATTGCCAGGGATGGAGCATTCACAACTTCTCTGGGCAACCCATTCCAGTGCCTCACCAGCCTCACAATAAAGAACGTCTTCCTTATATACAATCTAAACTTCCCCTGTTTGTTTTAACTTGCTACCCCTCGTCCCTAATGAATAGTCCCTCCCCAGCATCTCTATAGCCACCCTTCAGATACTGGAAGGCTGCTATGAGGTATCCACATAGCCTGCTCTTCTCCAGGCTGAACAGCCACAACTTTCTCAGCCTGTCTTCATACAGGAGGTGCCTCAGTCCCCTGATCATCCTCATTCCCTCCTCTGGACTTATTTCCACAGTTCCATGTCCTTTTTATGTTGATGACACCAGAACTGTACACAATACTCCAAGTGAGGTCTCACAAGAGCTGAGTAGAGGGGCAGGATCACCTCCTTTGACCTGCTTGTCACGCTCCTTTTGATGCAGCCCAGGATACTGTTGGCTTTCTGGGCTGTGAGCACACACTGCTGGCTCACGTTCATTTTCTCATTGACCAGCACCCCCAAGTCCTTCTCCTTGGGCTGCTCTGAATCTCTTCTCTGCTCAGCCTGTACCTGTGCCTGGGATTGCTCTGACCCAGGTGTAGGACCTTGCACTTGTCATGGTTAAACTTCATGAGGTTGGCAACAGCCCACCACACAAGCGTTTCGAGGTCCCTCTGGATGGCATTCCTTCCCTCCAGTGTATCAACCAAACCACAAGCTTGGTGTCATTAACAAACTTGCTGAGGGCGCACTCAATCCCACCGTCCGTGTCACCAACAAAGATGTTAAACAAGACCAGTCCCAACACCAATCCCTGAGGGACACCACTCGTTGTTGGGCATTGAGCCATTGACCACAACTCTTTGCGTGTGGCCATCCAGCCAGTTCTTTATCCACCGAGTGGTCCACCTATCAAATTGATGTTTCTCCAATTTAGAGAGAAGGATGTCATGTGGGACAGTGTCGAATGCTTTGTTCAAGTGCAGGTAGATGACATCAACTGCTCTACCGCATCCATCAGTTCCGTAGCCCCATCACAGAAGGCCTCCAAATTGGTCAGACAGGATTTCCCCTTAATGAAGCCATGCTGGATGTCACCAAACACCTTGTTGTTTTTCATGTGCCTTAGCATGCCTTCCAGGAGAATCTGCTCCAAGGTTTTGCCAGGCACAGAGGTGAGACTGACTGGTCTGTAGTTCCCTGGGTAATCCATTTTCCCCTTCTTGAAAATGGGGGTTATATTTCCCTTTTCCCAGTCATTTGGAACTTCACCTGACTGCCATGATTTTTCAAATATGATGGGCAGTGGCTTAGCAACTTCATTTGCCAGCTCCTTCAGGACCCCTGTATGGATTTCATCAGGTCCCATGGACTTGTGTACATTCAGGCTTTTAAGATGGTCTCGAAGCAGATCCTCTCCTACAGTGGGCCCAAGGTCTTCATTCTCACAGTCCCGGCATCTGCATTCCAAGATTTGGGTGGTGTGGGCATAGCCTTTGCTAGTGAAGACTGAGGCAAAGAAGTCACTGAGAACCTCAGCCTTCTCCAAATCCACAGTAACCGGTTCTCCCAAGAGCTTCCAGAGGGGGGCTGTGTTGTCCCTAGTCTGTCTTTTATTCACTTTGTACCTATAGAATCCCTTCCTGTTATCCTTAACATCCCTAGCCAAGTTTAATTCTGTCTGGTTTTTTAGCTTTCCTCACCTGGTCCCTAGTTTCCCACACAGCATTCCTGTATTCTTCCCAGGCCGCCTGGCCTTGCTTCCACTTTTTTTAAACCTCCTTTTTCCTCTGAATTTTCCTCAGCAGCTCCTTATCCATCCAAGGAGGTTTCCTGGCCCTCCTGCTGCACTTCCTTCTAGTTGGGATGCAGCACTCCTGAGCTTGCAGCAGGTGATCCTTGAATATCAGCCAACAGTATTGGGCACCCCTGCCCTCTTGGGGGGTTCCATATCCCATGGAACCTTACTAAGCAGGCTCCTAAAGAGGCCAAGTCTGGTCTCTTGAAGTCCAGGGCAGTGAGCTTGCTACACACTCTTTTCACTCTCCTGAGGATATCAGACTCAACCGTCTCATGATAGCTGCATCCAAGGCTGCCCTGGAGTGTCACATTTCCAGGAGCCCTTCCCGTTGGTGAGCACAAGGTCAAGCATGGCACTTCTCCTTGTCGGCTCCTCTATTACTTGCAGAAGGAAGCTGTCTACCACACAATCAAGGAACCTCCTGGATTGCTTGTGCCGGTCTGTACCATCCCTCCAACAGATGTCAGGATGGTTGAAGTTCCCCATGAGGACAAGGGCTTGTGAGCATGAGACTGTTCCTATCTGCCTGTAGGGTGCTTCATCCACAGAGTCCTCTTGGTCAGGCGGTCTGTAAAAGATCCCCCCAGTAATGTCTCCCATTACTGTTCTCCCTTTAACCCTGACCCACAGACTGTCTGTTGATTGATACCTGTTCCCAGAGTTCCATACTCTCCAGCCTATCCCTAACATGAACAGCAACTCCCCCTCCCCGCTTGCTGGGCCTGTCATTTCTAAAGAGTCTGTAACCTTCCATTCCAACACTCCAGTCATAGGAGCCTTCCCATCATGTTTCTGGGATTCCTATTATATCATACCCCCATAGACATGCACACATCTCTAATTCCTCTTGTTTGTTCCCCATGCTACAGGCATTTGTATAGAGGCATCTGAGCCGAGCTCCAAATGAAGTCGGCTCATTGGCTGCAGTGGCTGGAATATCTACATTACTCCAAGCATTTATTATAGGTGTTGTGTTGTGATAGGGTGTGTTGTGATATAATGATGCCCCCATCCCCCAATACATCTAGTACTCTGCAATCATCAGGAGAGGAAAGGGCTCTAGTAAAGGTCGTGGTGAGAAAACTTACATCTTACCAGTTCAGTGTCAGTTTAGAAGTTTTGAGAACAAGCCAAAAAAGATGACTTCTTATAAATATCTAAGAAATACAGTTAGCATCATCCCCAGAGAGAGGTGTAAGTGAAAGACAACTGAAAGGGCCAGATGCAATGGAACATGGGAAGTTTGAGGTGGCATTCATCAAGGTGTAAGTAATTGGGAACAGGAAATAAAGGGTCTATTAATGGCTTTGCCTCTGCCAATCTCTTTCACAGAGAATGCAACCTGAAGGCTGCAACACACTATTCTTTATGACTTTGTAGGTCATCCTTTATTTCTCTCTCTTTACCATCTCCAGTTTCACTTAACCACATAGAGTCTTATCATAATTTAGACTGGGAGAAGTAAAATCTTTACATACAACATGAATATGTCAAAGAAGTTGTGTCCTTTCTAGTAAGTCATTCCCTGTTCTCAGTGCCTGGGGTTCTGCATCACTTGCTCTTAGTTTAGGAGGTCAGAATACCAAGAAACTGGGCTCATTTCTGACCTCAGCAAGAAAACAATTCTGTCAGTAAATCGGTCAGTTCTGGCTCATAATAATTATTTTTACAGCAAGGTTAAAGACTGCCAACTCAAAAAAAAAAAAAAAAAAAAAAAGAAGGAAGAAAAAGAAATCCACAATCCTACCTAATTTTAACAGAATAGCAGTAGCAGCAGTAAAAATCTTAAACCTGTCCTAACTGAATTTGGTGCATTGATGTTTTTAGTGCAGTAAAAATCCACGTATTGGAAAATTTTCATATTTCATTTGCACAGAAATATGCTTTAATGTCGAGTGAAAGAATGACTTCAAAAACTTTAAGTTCAGTGTATTTTGGAACATATGTGACCCTAATTGTAACAGATTCCTACAATAGGTTTTTCACATTATCTCTAGCATACAGCGAACATTCTTACCAAACTGGCAAGAATCCGATGTCTTAATGGAACCATCTCTCTCAAGCACATCGTAGCTTTTATTTTTTACAATAAACAGTGGTCCTAAACAATAGCACTTATGTGAAAGACAGTGTTTGCAAGGGCCTTGGGAGCTGCATCTTGGGAACAGAGATTCAGGTACTGCTGCATCCCCTGTCAATACTGCATGTATTGTTAGCACTATAGTAATAATCTCTCCTCCACCTTGCATAATCATAGAATAGTTAGGGTTGGAAAGGACCTTAAGATCATCAAGCTTGAAACTATGAGGTCTTCTGCGCTATAGTTCAAGCTGAGGGTTATTTATACCATTTAACATGAAAACACCTGAAAATGTGGTCTATCGTGGTAATGCTGACACAACCTTAACTCTAGTGGCAGTAGCAGGTGTCATCTGACTACAGTAGCTCCCACTTATAACACTACCACAGTAATTAAAGAATGTTAGAACTACAAAACAAGTGCAGTAAAGACATATTTTATGACAGAAACATTAACACAATTTTTAAAATAGAACTTGTTATGGTATTAAAAATGGAAAATTGTGTTCCAAGTCATAATGATTTAGTGCTGAATTACAGAAATAGTTGAAATGCCTAAATATGATGGCAGTTGGTACTATTCTTAAACATTATAAGTGCTATGACAAATATATTTAAATATCTTTAATGCTGCAAAACCTAGAAAAGCAATTAGCGGCAATAAAATTTGTATTGAATTTGGATAAATTTTAAACAATTAGCCTTCTCCTAAATGTAATTTCTGGCCAAGAAATCCATAGGGACACATGACTTATCCACATTTATTACTCATTAGAGCAGAGTAATTCCTGTCATGACTGAACATCAAGGGATTTATCATCATAAATTCAGATCAGCTAATGGACTGAGCAGTCCTTTTCTCCCAAGAACAAATCCCTAGGTAAAAGGTATGAAATATAAATCGACTATACCAAAAGGAGTGTGTAGCGATAATATGCACAGTAGACGCATACAGTTATTATTCACAATATGTAGATACAGGCCTTTATTGTATATTTGTAACATATTCGGAAAGTAGATTTGAACAAAATTTTGTTATGCTTCTACTCAGCCAAAGCATCTTTCCTTTACTAAGTAACAGTACAGTAAGTCTGGTCTCTCTCTTTTTATGTTATAGGTCTTGCTCCTCCAACACATCAAAATTTCTTTTTAGATTCTTCAAAAATAATGGAAGCAAAAGCACAACTAAATTATTTTTTTTTTTTATTTGGAAGACAGAGTTCAACAGACCAAAGGATTCAGCAGTTTGGTGACAGCATCTTTTGTTTTATTTCTTAAAAACACATTTCTTATTTGGAACAAATATTTCAGTGTGAATCAGTATGATCGCAATGGCACCCATGTCCTATTGGATCTGAAGGAAAACCTGAACATTTTCAGGTGGCAAAAGGACAAATAAATACAAATCTTTACTGACTATTCCCTTTTCACCCATCCAGACACTCTTCTACATTAATCCCAAGAAAGAAAAATTACATATCAAGAAATATCCAAGGCGAACTTGCTTTGGTGTCTTCCTGCTGTAATGAAGTCACTGGAATTTCTGTTTCCATTTTCCAGAGGTTATGGCTGATGAACTTCACAGAACTTTGAAAAAGGATTCTGAAATTACTTTGCACCATCTCTGTCTTCTGAACTTACTCTAACCTAACTCTTTTTCAGGCAAATAATCTGCAAATTCCATCTACATTAAGATTGGAGGGGTTTTTGTCCACTTTATGCCTACTTTTGTGTGAATATTATTTTTTAAACTAAATTGTTGCATCCACAGCAAACTGATTGTCTCTGCTGTTTGTGTTTTGGTTTGTATTGTGGGGATTTTGTGGAATATGCAAAATGGATATTTTTTTAAGCTGAAAGCAAACTTAAATATGCTCCTGAGAACATCTGATGTTCTCTAATAATGAGCACTCAGTCCATGAGACCAGTCTAGAGATAACCCAAATTAAATTGCACTGAAGATAAACACAACCCACCAGGTCCTCATTATCAGCCTTGCTGGTCTCCATTACCACACTTACTACACTTCACATCTTTTTAAAATACGCATAGTGCTATTTGCTGTTCTCTACAACTTTTTCAGTGCAACTGCCTTTCTGAAAATGTGTATGTCCTCTGGTTTCTTGTGACAATGCAACTGGTTCTATCTCCATCATACTATTCATCATGGTGTTTTTCCCATATAACAGTCCAGTTGAGTCCTATATTGATGATACCCTGCAAAATTACTGTCAGAAACCATCATTAGAACTTGCTTTTATCCATGGCACTAAAGGAAGTATTTAATAAGACTGGTCTCAAAATGGGTCGTTAGGTTATTTATGGCATTACTTTTCTTCAAACTAGTAATTCCCTTTGCAACATAATCCATTATCACCTCGCACTTAGCTCTTCTTATCCACTTTAAAAGTTCTTGTACTAACCCCATATTATCAAATTCAATTGGTAATTTCCCATGTGGCACCCAATCAAATGCTTTAGTGAAATCTAGACTGACTACACAGAACATATTTCCTCTGGCAACTGCCATTTAAAACCCAGGATAGCAGGGTTAATCTGACATGATCTACCTTTGAAAACACGTTTTGCATTTCATCCCATTATCCATTTATCTCCCTATGTTTGTTCTTATTTATTCTTATTTATTTTTCTTTTTACTCTGAAAGCTTTGCACATTATTGAGGTCAGGTTATTAAGCTTGTTGCTATTTGTATTACTCTTTCTTCATAAACATGGTATATACTCCTCTCTAGTAAAAACTTCTTTAAGTTCTTTAATGAACCTTTGTTGTGCTGAATATGCAATGTGAAATCTTTCAGGATTCTGGCACAAAGTTTGCTACAGTAAAACAAAATTTGAAGAGCCTTGACATGAAACAATTTCTTTTCCTGAGACCTTTGTTAATCTTACCATTACCTTCAGTGAAAACTTAGTTCACACATTTATTTAATCTGAGGAATAATCTACAATCTTTAATCTTGATCACAGCCTCAAAAGTATCCCTTGGTATCTGGGCAACCCTAGGAACTGTAGCTGATTTAATCGTCACTCTGAAACTTCACTTCCAAAGTAGGCATCCAGGTATAAATTAGGAACTACAATACATGGCTTAAATAAAACCACAGCCATCTAAAATTAGGCATCATCTTAATTAAACTATATTTTCTAGTCATAAACTCATATATTTATAATTATGATTGATGATAATCTCTAACTTGTCTTCATGCCTTGTATAGGAGACAGAATTGTTTTCATCTAGTCAGTAGCTGGATAAATATTAGCGCACATTTGGGGGACAATGGAAAGGAAATAAAAAAAGTCAATATTGACATATTGGTTTTAGTTGATTATGAATTTGCCATACTTATCTGTACGGCTGTTCTAGTGGCTAAATTTACTGAAGGGGTATGTTTTATTTTTATCTTGCAATTTGATAATTTTAGCTTTTGACAACTGATGATCATTAGTTTGCATTTATATATTTTTTGGTGCCTTTTCTAAACACAAATACGTTGAGAATACCTTGAACCAATGAGAGTTAAAAGAATAAAATGATATAGATGATAAAAAGTGGGGAAGAATACTTAATTTCAGCATAATTTTATAATATAATATATTATTATGGTAAATTGTGTCTCATGGATTTGCAGGAATTGAAAGAAGCTGCTTCAAATCAAGTTGACCTGTGTATAAAATACAGCTTATTTGTATAACTAAGAAAAATTTATTACTAATAGCAATAAATGACAGCAATAAATGTTTCTTCATAACATCCTCATTTTGAGAGACTACTTTTCCAGGTCAAGAATTTAAAACATACAGTAAAGGACTTTTGTGCCAGGGCAGGCCTTTGGTGAATCGGAGAAATTTAAGTTGAGATTGTTGCAAAATTTTGCCTCCACTAGGTTTCTAAATACTTCAGATGTCTACTTGACTGATTTTCAGCTACCTGAGAAACAAACCAATGTATCAAAAAAGGATATTCTTGGGGTACTTCTGAATAATTGTTTAGTGTCATTGTAAAGTGACTAACTGATATTACTGAAGAGCTTCAGCTGGGCAGATGTACCTTTTTAAATTAAAATTACCCTAAAGAAGACCTAGATACTGGATCCCAGTCGGGACACAGGTATTGAGTTCCTGGTGGCAGTTACTGAGCTGGAATCATGAATCAGAAATATCAGAAGGAACCCTGATGAGTTTAAACATTTCTATGATTACACAGAGCAAGATTTTCTTTTTTGGTTTGCAAATTTTGGTTTGGATATTTCAGTTCTGCTTTGAGGTCCAAACCTTCTCTTGACCTACCTTTAAAGGCAAATGAACAAAGAGAGCAAGGACTTTGGCTTTGCCTGGTTTTAGTTTGATCTAGCCACCTGAAAGCTGTCAGGTTTCAAGGCAAAATTTTACTTGTGCCTGTTTCTGATGCTAGTTCTGGTTGTAAGCCTCAAAGTCTCAATATAGTTTAAGTGATCACATAGCACTTTGAGTCCATCAATCCTAAGCTTTTCAGTAACATTTTACAAAGGGTCACAGTGCAAAAAGATTTATTATACAGCACACTTTTCTGATTTCGAACAGAAAACAATGCGTGCGTGTGACTGCCTGAACTAGTTGAGATCTTAACACAGCTTATTTTTATTAAAAGATAACTGAAGTTTAAAGTGTGACTGGGAGTACTGTCTTGAAAATAGGTTAAGGACAGCTTCATATGTATTAATTAAAAATGAAATCTGGGTTTAAAATGGAGAGCAGTTGTGGGGAGTGAGGTGGGAAGAAGTCACTGGAGTGAGTGACCATTCACTTTTCTTTAACCTTCAAAGTATTCCTTTTATTGTAGAATAAAGTAATAGCTTCTTTCTGCTATGATTGATTGGAAATCATCATCTGTATTGGAAGGAATTTTTAGGGGGATCATTCTTGTTTAAGTCTGATTGCTCTTCTAAATAATTTTCTTAAATCACCCATGATGGGATAATGGATATTCTGCAAACTGAATTTATTTAAATAACCTGTATATTTTACACTGAAAGCCAGTTACATATTTAGTTAGTAATTAGTACATAATAAAAATTGAGATGTCTAAGGATGATGCATAATTTTGTTTCTGTTTTTAATGTTTCTGTAAAATATTTAGTGAGTAAAAAATGTTTAAATAATTAAATAATAACCATTCTATTTTTTTAGTGATAAAAGCAGCATAACTCAGGAGACCAAGGTAAAGATAAGCAGTACCCTACAGATAATTTATTAAGGCTATGCGATAATAACATAACAGGTCATTCAAATTGTTCGATATCTTCAACATTTAGAACTTCTAGAAAAAAAGAGACCCCAAGACTCAGAAATCTGTTTGCATACATTGGCAGTGAAGACTCCTAGCAACATATGAAGGGTAGTTTAAAGGTACCATTTATTTATGCATCAAATGAAAAAAAAGAAAAGATGGACTCTTAGAACCAAGTGTATAAAAATGATAATAAATATCCAAAAGTATACATATTTAATACTGAGTATAATTTTTCACTTAGTGGATCCAGATTATGGACTGCAGTAAGCATATCTTAAAAGAAAGCTTGCATCCTAATTTAATACTTGAATGTACATTGTAGGTAGAAATAATAAAACTAGGATCCCTTTTTAGCAGTGCAGCCAAACACTTGACATTACAGAGCAACAAAAGGGAGCATGAGGTTTAACCACCAAATCAAGCAAGGAACTAGATAATCCCATTTTGGTTTTTAGGGATTTGGGGTTTTTTTTGGGGGGGTGGGTGGGGTTCTTGTCTTTTTATTTTATTTTTTTATTCTTGTTTAATTAAGGTATTCCCAAAGTTTTAGTAGTTTTGGAGCTAATAAGGAATTGAAATTGGTGTAACAGACTCCTTACACTTACACTCACTAACATATCGCTATTTTCATACTGAGGACAAAATGTGATCAAGAAGTGAACCATGGCTGAACAGATGATCTACCTCTAGGCACTGTAAACTGTTCACTATCGGTCTCTCTACATATCCATAGAGGCTTAAGCCCACAGGCTATCTGAAGTGTTGATAATTCAACTTAGAATAAGATGCTTGATTCTTCAAAATGCAACATAATGCAAAGATGTACAAATTGATTTTCTTGAGCAGAAAAACAGGTTTATAGCGGGAAAATATTTTTTTCTCCTTGGTATGGAATTTATTCTGATAGATGCTAAAAGAACAACAACAGAAGAAGACATTAAACTACAGCTAATTAGGTTACAGATCAGCATCTGTGCATTTATGGGAAATTCTATGGCACATGAAGACCTACTTATTCAAGACACACAGCCATTGCTTCCTAAAATAAAATTTAGTGCCCCAAATAAAATAGAAAAAACCCCTCCGAAGTCATTCTAGTCATTCCTATTAAAATGACTAAACATTTTGAAGTTCTTCACACTAACTTCTCCAGGATCTATGAATGGACTAGCTTCAGGTGTACTGAACTCAGTATGCATACAGAGTACTTCCCAAGTATTTGACCTTAAAAGAACCTATGTAATGTAAATGCAATCAGGTTTCTTCTCATGAATTAAAGAGCAAACAAATGCATGCTTTTCAGAAAAACAGAGACTCACAACCTCTAGGAGCAGTGAATATAAAAGGAGAAATCTTACCAGTACATAAAAGAACCTCAAGGGAGGGCACAGAGAGGAGGGAGCCAGGCTCTTTCCAGTGGTTTCCAGTGACAGAACAAGAGGCAGTGGGCACAAACTGAAACACAGGAGATTCCCTTTGAACATCAGGAAACACTTTTTTGCTGTGAGGGTGACTGAGCACTTGAGCAGGTTACCTAGAGAGGTTGTGGAATCTCCTTTCATGGAGATCTTCAAAAGCCATCTGGAAATGGTCCTGGGCAAACTTCTGTAGGGTGCATTGTGTGAGCATAGAGGTTGGATCTGATGCTTTCTTTTTCAATCTCAGTTATTCTGTGATTCCATGAATGCCTATGTCAGTCTTCACCCCCTCCTGAAATGAAGTGTCCTAGAGACTTATCCAAGCAGTATCCACAGCTGTCATGCTTTGCTTCTAAAATATATGCTCATAGGACACTAGACTGGCATCAGCCCTTCCATTCATATGCACATGATCTTGTATGTATGCACATGATCCAGGTAAGACAGCATCAAAATAACTATTTCTGCCAACTTTATGGTTAATATGAAAACTCAGTGTTAGAGAACTCCTTCAGGAACAAGTTGTTATAGACTGAATCCATCTTTTCGGAATCACCTACATAGATCCAAAAATGTGAAGTGAAACTCTGGAGACTAGATGTCTGACTGAAGAGGGATCTCACTTGAACCATCCACATCATTAACTCACAAAACAACAATATTAGGACAGTGAATGTCACTTCATTAATGGAAAAAAAAAAATTTGACTTTGTATTTCAACTGCAAGTTTTAAAGTCATACATAAATGTATCCATATTTGTCACTTTATCACAGCCAAGAAGGAGATATTATCATAATTTGGGGCTAAGGATAAATAGGTTGAGCAGGAATTCTCTTTTATTTGCTGCTATAAATTTTAAAAGATCACAGACAAAGTTTTTTGGGTGGAAATGAGGAAAAAGTTTAACATTAATTAGAGCCAGGTTACCCTTGCTGTATGGTTTGCTGCAATTGTATTTAACCCAGATTACCCTTGTTAAGGTTTACATCTGGTTTCCTAAGGAGGTCCAGGTAAAGGGGAAATGCTATAGTCAAGTTTAGCATTTTGAACGCAGACTTAGTAATAAATCTCTTTCATTTTTTAAAGTGTATAATTAAAGTCTATCACATAAATACATTCCCAAATATATAATCTAATAACAGACAATAATAGATGCATGAAAAGTAAGTATAAGCAGAGATACACACACATGCACACACCCATTCTCCCTACAGCAATTCCTATTTCACTGATTTAGTGTATGGTCACAAGTGCACTGAAATCAGCAATCCTCAACAGTGTGATTATCCTGGATTTCAGAGTTGTATCATCATCCTTTCTTCTCCTGAAAGGTGCAAGCTACAGAGAGTACGTGTTCCACAGTCTGCCCCATGAAAAAGTGTCCTATAGTCCTGCTGTATAAGTTCCAAAATGTGTAGACAAGAGTTTCCTATCCTAGACTGACTCTCTTAACTGTTTCTGTTCCTATTTTGTATACATGGGCACGAAAGAAATGAAGGAATGCCACATTTCCATAATTAACCTTGCATCTTGTGATGACTCACACTTGTCTTCCAGTGTAAACCACTTTAAATCTAGACAGTAACTCCATAGAATTGGTACAGCTGTTAAACCACTGTGTTTGTGAAGGACTGGTTGCAGGAAGAAGAGAAAACACTAAATAAATCAATTTGCAGAATGCATACCCTGCACAGACATTGAAGAAATTAGAGTAATGATTATGGGAGGACAACATCCAGTGTGGTAAATTTGTTTGTTTCTCAATATTCACAGGGTTATCCACCAAAGACAATTGTTTTTAGTGCAGGAGACCACTTTTCACACATATTTTTTGCTAAGTTAGTTTTTTTAATAAGCAACCTCTTTGTGTAGGTTTTGGGAGTGTTTGAGTGATATGACCTTGCCAAGTAGGGAGTGGAGTGCCTTGTGTAGAATAAACGTTATATGACTTAATATATAATGATGAAGCATAATCAGTCATTTGCTTGTGGTGACTCATAATAATTACTGTATTAAACTTTGATAATGGCTATTTTTCTTCCCCTCTGTCTCATCTCATCTTTCTCTGCACTACCCCCAGGCTTCTGCAGTCTTTACCAGCCTTCTGGTAACATTTTGTTTTGTGCAGTGCCAGTAATACTGCCTATCATCTCAGGCCTCTGCTTCCTGGAATCATTAATACTGTGCTTTGGAAATTATTTGAGACAGAAGGCTCCACAATTGTACTTGCTGGTTCAGCCTGGTTCCCTGAAAAAAAAGATATAGTGCATTTTCAAAAGGAGAATTTTGCAGATAGGAGCCCAAATGGATTTTCAACTAGGCTTCAACCTTTTTGAAACCTATGGATGTTGAATAGTCTTTTACTAGTTGCCATGCCAACTGATACCAGAAGAACACTCTGCTGTGTGTTCATCCGCTAGAAAGCCTCACCAGATGTCTTCAACAAATTGCCATGAAAAGACTTGGGTCTGTCAGTCTTGTTAGGAGATAAAAATCAGACTGAAATGTCCCTGCCTCCACTTCTGATAAAACCAGCCCATAAAATATGTAGACCTTCACTACTCTCACAGTAAACCAGCAAAATCTCTCACCCCCACCCCAACTCCCCCTTACTTCCTGTAGCAGGATTTTTTAAATATTTATGTTCTTATTTCTACATGAAGCACAAGGCCATTATGCTTTGCAGCTGACATCGTCTGGCAGTGCAAAGCTAGAAGCATCTGGTTGGCAGTGGAGAAAGAGAACAAGTTGATAAATTATTGATTTACATAAATCAACACCCTTTAAATATTGGTCTTTTGAAGAAAAAAAAAAAGGCATTTGTTATTTCAGCTAGAAAAGTGTTAAGATGATAAACACTGTCTCAACTGCTTTGTGATTTTTGTGTCCCTACCTCAGACATCATATATATATATATATATATATATATATATATATATATATATGCAATATAATGACATTCTTTGGAGGGGCGGTATGGAAACAAAAAAATATTTTTCCTAGTAACGTAATTTTGCAGCTTTAAAGGTATTTTTGATATCATTGCTATGCAAGAATTAACACTGTATTCAAACACTTCAAAACAATCACAGAAAATTAAGTTTAAGAATTAATAATGTTTCAGAGATGTCTGCCCCACAGGACGACCTGAGAAAACCAAAACTATAATTCTAGCGGAAGCTGTGTGTATGCAGCACCTCAAGATAACTGTTCAGTGCTTTTACAATACATATACCTTTCCTGGTTATGGCTGGGATGGGGTTAATTTTCTTCCTACTACCTGGTATAATGCCGTGTTTTGGAAATAATATGGGAATAATCTTGACAGCACACTCATGTTTTAGCTGTTGCTAAACCAGTGCTTACCCTAAGCCAGTGATACCTCAGTTTCCCATGTCCCACAACTAAGGAGGGGCACAAGAAACCAGGACAGAGTGGAGACAGGAAGCCTGACCCAAGCTAGCCAAAAGGGTATTCCATACCACAGCACATCATGCCCAGTGTACAAACTGGGGTAAGCCACTGATTGCTGCTGGGGGATGGAATAGGCATTAGTTAGCGAGTGGTGAGCAATTGTCCATCAACTTTCTTTTTTTCCTTGGGTGCTATTCCTCTCTCCTATAGATTCTTACTTTTTCAGTTCTCCTCCCCATACCACTCGGGTGGGGAGAGGGGAGATAAGCAAGACACTGTGGGTACTTACTTGACAGCTGGGTTTAAACCATGACATCTTTTCACAAACTGCAGGGCACCAGGCACTCAGGATACTGAGTGGAGTGCATCAGAGTATGATTTGTGAATAATCTAGAAACCAAGATAAAGTATCACAAAATACTTCATTCTGTTGCTAGTCACATTGTCCTCATAAGACTTGGATGGATGGTGTTGGCCTTTGCTGCTGCCAGCAGCAAGTTGGCTCACTGTCCTTGGAGACCTGGGGACTTTTCTGCAGAGCTGCTGTGCAGCCAGGCAATGCCCAGCCTCGACTGCTGCTCAGGGCTTTCCCTTCCCAAGGGCAGGGCTTTGAGTTTCTCTGGGCTGAACTGCACAAGACCCATTCCCCCAGCATGTCCAGGTCCCTCTGAATGGCAGTCCTGCTATCCAGCAAGTTGGCTAGTCTCCTCAGTTTGGTGTCACTTCGTGGCAAGTGCTCCCATAACTCCACTTGGTAATGGAAAAAGTTAAGCAGGATAGATTGAAGGACAGACCCAAAGTCCATCACTTCTTAACAGTTTTTTGGTACAATATGATGATTAACTGCTACCTTCTGCTTTTAATTTAATATCTACCCATCTAGCTGTTCACCCATAAAATTTTATCTAACACGGTTTCCTGGCTTCTTGTTGCCTAAATTTAAATATCCTTGATTCTATCTATCTTCCACAAGGTGTGAATTTAGCAGTTTTAGAAATCCTTCTGTGAAAAAAAAATAAAATTTAATCATAGTGCAAAACTTGCATCCCTCCTAAATGACTGCATATATGGAAGCAAATTTTTGAGAAATCAAACCCAAAACCTCTACCCAAACAGACTTACTGTAAAAAATTGAACTGTTTCAGAAGCAGTGCAAGTACCACTTCAGTATTGGTGACTATTTTATGTGGAAGATATTCCTACATTCTCAGCACATCTCAGACACAAACCTTCAAAATAAACACATGCAGGTGTCCAAATAACATCATGAGAAGAAATTAAAGCACATGACTTCCATTGCCCTAGGTTTCTGCTTCTGAAAAAAGTCCCTCAATAAACTGGTCTTTCACCACTGTTGAAAATGAACAAAAAACCTTTGGAAATTTCCACCCTTCAAGCTTCCTTTGTAAAGCTCACAGCTGTGGGGACTGCATTGAGATATATATATATATATTATGGTCCTACCTACTGCAGCACATATAAATTATCTAAGTAGAAAACTATAAACAGAAGTTTCCTATACTGTACTAATGCACATATGTGCACTAGTGTATTTTGTATTTTAAGTTATGTAGTCATCGTGTTATATTTTCATTTTTTTTGCCAAGCAATATGTTTCTACTTACTGGCAGGCGTAATGCAGTATAGTAATACTTCAACATCCTTGTGGCTCCACTCCCCACAATCCCTAGTTAAAACTTTTTTGTCAACAGTAGAAATATGTGCTAGAATCTAGAGACACTGTCTTGACATTCCTGCAGAGATCTGTGGCACTCTAATGAGAAGTCCTGTGTCTGCAAGCTGTATGGTGCATAGCGGCAACCATGTACTGAATCACTGTGGAGAGAATAAAGTATACAATACAGCTTAACCACCCATCTTAAACACTATTGACATAAGAGTAAGATGTTAACATGAACCTGTGATTTTTTCCCAACATTATCTGTGACCAGAAATTGTTTTTTAAAAAAAAAACAAAACAAAACAAAGCTTGACAATTTCATAATGAAAACACAGCACTGACTCTGAAGGACAGAAATTATAAAACAACCCCCAACCCGAAACCACAAAGCCTCCCAGTTAACCAAAAGGGAAATGTAGCTTGGTACAGGTAAATAGATTTTAAGAAGTTGTATAAACATAACCTTAATCAAATGCAGATTAACCACCAGGAGAAGAGCTGTAACTTCTCTTCTTCCATGTTAGTGCCACTAGTGACAGTAAATGCTACTTCATACATAGACTATGCCTTCATCTGATTGTACTAATATAGAACAATCTAAGCTCACAGAACAGAATAGAGTAATAAGTAAATTCCTGTACCTTGAATATCAGCATCATCCATAACATCCTCTGTTCTTCAGATTTAAAGAAATCAGTTAAAAAAATTCCTAATTTTGTGAAGACATGAGAATTATCATTCACACCATGCTTTGCTCATTGACTAGAGAATCACAGAATCATAGAATGTTTTGGGTTGGAAGCGACCTCAAAGATCACCTAGTTCTACCCCCGCGCCGTGGGCACAGACGCCTTCCAGAGAAGTTTGTAAACAACCTCCCAATTAAATGTTATGGGGTATTTTATTGTAAGAGACTATAGATTCACTACACAAGTGGTAATATTTTCAGGGCTGTAACTCTTGGCATTAATAAGAGTTAGCATTCAAACAAAAAATAATATTTTAAGCCAAATCTCTCTGCACAAGTGCATTACTAAACTCATGTTCAAGCTATGATACCGCTTGATACAAGAATATTCACAAATACAGTTGCAATCAGCACATGACAGCCCTAAATCTTGAGAAAAGACCTGAAATCTAGGCAAGGTACTCTTTAAAGAATATAAATGAGATAAGGTCATGAGAAACATCTTCTGAATAATAAGGAAAAGAGCCATCAGGAAGATGTGCTTGTGTTAACAAGAAGGGTGCTAGTACGCTGACCTTAGATTGCCTCAGAGTGGTCTTCTTCATACATTAACTCATAATGTGGAAGTAGAGGATTAGAAACAAATCATACTAAAGACCAAATCTTCCAGTCTTCCTTGAAGATGTCTGTATGTTTACATCTTATATATGCTTATATTTAACCCCCTCCCAGTCACAGAGCTCAATACAGTGACCAAGATGTTTGATGAATGCCTATTTACAGATGGAGAGCAGCCTCTGCTCGCCTCTGCTTGATCTCTTAACAGTGTGAGAGGGTTGCTGCTGCTTGTGTATGTGTATCTGTGATGCCTCCAGCTTGATCTTCAAACACCTTCCATCCCTTTAGAAGAGAGTTTGTTGTTCTGCAATCTGTGAAGACGCCTGATTGCTGGAGCACTTTGCTAACTTTCTGTCCTCATTTCTTGTCAAATGTGACCATGACACAAATATCCTTGAGTAGTTTGGGGTCAATCACTTGCAGCTTGAGAAAGATCAATTGGATGGACAGAACGACAATTTCTTCATACATGCAGAAGAGGGGAGGAGGGCCCTAGAGTCAGTCTTTAAAGAAATAAAAGACTTTTCCAGTATCAGAAATAAAAAGTGAAGAGCTCTTGAACATGGCAATCAACCAATGACAGCATTTCTCAAGAAAAACCTCTCTTAAAATCATGGCAGGCACACCATTTTCTACATCAGACACAAGGATAGTGCATGACCTGAAATGCATTTTCTAGAAATAAGGCAGGCAAAGCATTTGGTTTCTTATAGCATACTGGTTTATCCACTGATAGATATAGTTGAAGAAGAGTTCATATTTCTCCATTTGTTAGAATTTTGAAGTGCCCTTCAAGAACTTCATTAAACTGAATTGAATTCTACTGGTTATTAGATATTTCAATAATACAAGAAACTACACCATTAGTATCTGGAAAGTTTGGTTGGAAAGTTTGGTCAGAAAGCTGTAGTTCCTTTGGATTCCAAAATATTTAAATTTGGTGCATTTGTATTTGATGTCATCCAAGATCATGATGAGTTTCTGCTGCTGTTTTCTCATATATTGTATACTGAATACCCAGACACAGAAAACAATGAAATCTTTCTGTGCAAAACTGCTGTTCTTCTGTTAGAGCATTTCACATAAGGGAAGGGCTATCCAGAGAAATGCGTTTCAAGTGCAGCAGTCTGATTATAGAGTAGGCTCAGGAAGACTGTTCAGTGTTTTGCAGGGCTGCAGCAAGGCCCAGGGCTGTCTGGGAGGACAGAGCAGAAACCTGCTCCACAACAGCTGGCCCAAATAGGCTGTGGGTGGAGCAAGGTTGCTGGGACAGCGGGGCTTGAAGAGCTGCTGTTCAATAGTATGCAACATGCAGATTCCTCTCTGAAATGTACCAGATATATCAGTCTACTGCTAAGGCTCCTTTTGCTTCAGAAATAAGGTGTCATGGAGAATATATCTGGTATTTCTTAAAAATATAGTACTGTTCTTGCTGGTTAACCATGTAAATTTAACATTCTCAGGAGACAAATCCATTGAAAACATGCATGCATAAGCATAAAACTTTGTTTACAGCTGCCTTGTGTTTCCATATTAGGAATAATTCTTTAAACGTAAGTATGAATTACGCTAAATGATGTCCAGGGTCTCTCAATTCCTTCAGTTTAAAGAAGTTAAAATATAAACCTAAAGTAAAAATTGTTTCAACCACATCAGTTAACTGTCTTATGGAAGGAGTCCCTCATACAAAAAATAAATCCCTGAACATTTACAGAAATTCTATTCCCAAGCCTTGAAGCAATAGAGCACAGAAGACATGCAGACAACTAAGCCATACCAAATTCTGTAGTACCTACCTGTCTGCCTGGCCAGCTGAGAGTCCTCACCAGAGTACAGATGCTTTTGCCTGTTTTCTTCTAGCTCCATGATGCTTACATATATAATTGTGGTACTTTATTTTACAGTGCAAAGGTAGGGGGAAAGGGAGAAAGATGGTTCCCTCTTAAATGGCTCATGAAGGACCCAGGAACAGCAAGACGGTCCATCTTGTGCCAGAGTCATACTTTCCTGGTGGACACTCAGGGCTCAGCATTGTTGTTTACATTGCCAGGTAGAGATAAAAGCCTCTAATGCTGGACTGTGAGCATATAGTTGGCATCTCATAGTACCTACTGACCCTTTAGACTGAACTAAGTGAACATCTAATGTGGATTAGACCACTTCCTGAAGGCATTTCAACTCCATGCCCTAACCCTAGTTTCCCGCAAAGAAAGAAGAATCTTGTATGAAATCTAGCCAATATTCTTTTCCTTCAAAAAAATAATATGGCATAAAAATGGAGTATCTATGAAAAACCCCAATGATTTAATTTCTGCCAGAGATGTCTGTGATAATGGAATTTTCGGCAGTATCATAGAATCATAGAATAGTTAGGGTTGGAAGAGACCTTAAGATCATCAAGTTCCAACCCCTCCCTAAACCTCACACTAAACCATGTCACCCAAGGCTCTGTCCAACCTGGGCTTGAGCAGTGCCAAGGATGGAGCATTCACAACTTCTTTGGCAACCCATTCCAGCGCCTCATCAGCCTCACAGTAAAGAACTTCCTCCTTACATCCCATCTAAACTTCCCCTGTTTAAGCTTTAACCCGTTGCCCCTTGTCCTGTCACTACAGTCCCTAACGAAGAGTCCATCCCCAGCATCCCTATACCTGCCCTTCGGATACTGGAAGGCTGCTATGAGGTCTCCACACAGCCTTCTCTTCTCCAGGCTGAACAGCCGCAACCTTCTCAGCCTGACTTTGTACAGGAGGTGCTCCAGTCCCCTGATCACCCTTGTGGACCTCCTCTGGACTTGTTCCAGCAGTGCCATGTCCTTTTTATGTTGAGGACACCAGAACTGTACACAATACTCCAAGTGGGGTCTCACAAGAGCAGAGCAGAGCAGAGAGGCAGGATCACCTCCTTTAACCTGCTGGTCACACTCCTTTTATTGCAGCTCAGGGCACGGTTGGCTTTCTGGGCTGCAAGTGCACACTGTTGGCTCATGTTCAGCTTTCAAACACAAGTGGCTTATGGATAGGACAAACCCTTCCACAACCAGATCCACAACCAGATGCTACAACTCTTCCAGAGCTTTGTCTTCCATTTTTGGCCCATCGCCCCTGCTACATTCCTCTGAAACTACAGACTTCTAGCAACCATAACAGCTTTGAGCCAGGAACCCCATAACACTTCATGAAAAAATTAATTTTTTTCTGAGCCCTTCTTTTTTTAAACTGACTGCATGCCCTTTACATCTTTCACTGAAGACTGCTGGTAATCCCTATCCAGACTTGCCATTTTTCTTAACATTCTATGGAACAAAATTAATATAAAATTAATTTTTTCAAATTATTTTGTTAGTTTGTTTTAAAGGAGTTTGTTGGCCAGTTTATATCACTGACACAGCACTCTAAGTAGGAAACAAAAGGCTCTCCAGGGGGTACAGAAAGAAACACTTAGCATAAATGGGCTGTTTTACACAGATCTGTCTCTGAAATTTGGAAGAACTGAAATTCTATCTTTGACAGGTGAGATCATGAGGATGAAAGCAGTGTTCATCTAGAGAGAAGCAATAGCAATGCAAGGCTACAGATGTGGCAGTCATCACTGGTTTTCACTTTCAAGGGTTCCATAAAATGAAGGTCAATGTTAACTTATTTGAAGCACAACATCATACAACTTTTGCATCACTGGTGAATCGCCTGCCCAGTCTTACATCCTTTTCTGCATAAGAAACCTGACTAGAAGATTGTGTGTATCATGACAATGAAAAAACAATATACATATTATCCATTAACAAATTAAAACCTATTTAGATGTGAAGTTCTTCCTAGATCTAGATGAGTTGAAGCTGATGTTCCCAAAAGTCTTAAAGATGTCAGCAACAGTAAGGTCTACTATATTCATGTAGAGAACTTGTTATATATCTTCAAGTGATTTTAATCACTGTGCGCAGTAGCTTGCTTAAGAATCATAGAATGATTTGGGTTGGAAAGGACCTTAAAGATCTGATTCCACTCCCCCTGCCATGGACAGGGACACCTTCCACTAGACCAGGTTTCTCAAATCGCATAATCATAGAATCAGCTAGATTGAAAAAGACCTTTAAGATCATCAACTGTTATGCCAGGACTCATCTGCATGGATTTTCAACTCTCCCAGGGACGGTGATTCCACCACTGCCCTGGGCAGCCTGTTCCAATGCTTGATCACATTTTTGGTTAAGAAATTTTTCCTAACATCCAATCTAAACCTCCTGTAGCGCTGCTTGAGGCCATTTCCTCTTGTTGTGTTACTTGTTACTTTTCAAAAGAGGCCAGCCACCTTCTTTCTCAATTTTATAAAAAGGTATGCTGTAGTTATTTTTTAATACCTTTGATGTTTTGTAGTTTTGCTGCTGCTTTGTGGTGCTGTATCACTGCAGAACAGCATGAAGTCACTTGGCTCAAAACCCTTGTGCCTTCTTGTAATCTTGATTCTGATCTGTAGATGCTAAGAAATTCTAAAACTTACTGAAATCAGTTTAAAAACCTCTCCAAATCCACTGTGATTAGGATTTAATCACTCACATTTTCTCCTTTGCCACCATAGTGTGGGTTTGCCTTCCCCTGTTTAATTTTACTGTTATTTATGGGGAAGAGATAGGCTGGCTGTAAACACACCCCAGGGAGAACTGTGCAGCCTGGGACAGACTACTTTTCTTCATAAAAGTTTCTAAGCTAAAGCCCAGTTCTGCACGTGCTGAGCGTTTTAACAGACCTTTAAATATTTTATGAAGCTCATCATCAATACAAGCTTGGGACTGTTTTCTGTTCCTGGGCCTGCTATTCGTGGTCTCACATGGCTATTCCTATTATCTACTCTCGGGGTGGGTTTGCTCAAATAACTGATTAATAAACTTGCCTACAGAAAGTCCTCTTGGCACATAAAGTATTTATGTCTTTAAAAAGTTATTCATTAGGGTAGGTTTAGGAGGTACGACTTGTCTTGAAGAAGAAGTCTCACAGGACTATAGCCCATGCAGCTGTACTGTAGCTGTACACTTGACTATAACACAAATAACACTCATGCTGTGACTGAAGACCATTTTCATCTTCTAGTTAAATTTACACTGAAAAGGAATTAACCATTTTAAACTGGTGATATTCAGGAGTATATTGTATTTCTGCCTCTAGTGTGGACTAGACCAGTACTTTCACATGCAGCTGTGAGCTGTGGTTCTCTTCCATGGCTAAAGAAAAAAAAAATTGTCACAAGGATGCATGTTTTCTGTCTCTAAGTGTAATTTATACCCCTGCATGAAAGAAACTAATTAAAAAATGCAATTGTAAAAAGCAGAGATCAGTTAGAGTATTGGGTCTTCCTGTCAGGAATTTTATGTGACCATTTTGGGGTTTTTTTTAAGATGTATGCAAGATTCTGTCTGCAATTTGTCTTCAAGATATTTTTATAGTTAAATATATGTGATTTGTTGATATTATTTCCTCTTTATTCTAGTCACAATAATCGTTTCCACGGACTGTTACTGCACTTTGAGGGGTATTTAATATTACTGAAGTTAATCTTAATGATAATTTTATTTAAAAATTCAGGAGGGGGTTACAGTCTAATTTTTTATAAGTACAGTGATAAATAATAATTTTAAAAGTACAAACTGGGAACTGCCTCGTGCTTAAATGAGTTAAGAGAAAAATCTATTTGTAGATTTTAATTTATAGTCATCTTCCAGAGCTGACATGCAAAAATAATGTGACTGGAATGCCTGTTCCGTAATCAGGAAATAGTGCTTTTCAAAACAGCAAAAACTAGCAAGACTTTGAAATCAATTTTTCTCTTCTACATGTTGCAGATGACACATTGTAACTAAGTATTTTTTTTTTCCAGTGATGCTGTTCTATCAAGCTACCAGAATAAGACTCACTAGGAGTTTCACTATGAAGCCCTAAGAGCTCAGTAAATACTGAAATTTTGGAAGAGGTTTATTTCCTGCTGTATAAGACTGTTTTGGCAGATGGTCACAAAAAGATTTCTTCACTGTCAAGTATCACAATTATTGCTGTTGTGAGCACTTTGTTAAAATGTTGTTAATGTTAGAAAGCAAACTCATGGCAGTTGGATACATTAATGTAGTAAACTGAAAAGCTTTATTCTATTTATTCTGAGGCAGACAACAAGCCTCATTTCTCTGATTTTAATTCAGGACTAAGGAGCAGGTACCCTTTTTCAGCAGAAAGTTAACATAGTTGCAGAAACAGTTTTATTCTATTCAGGAAACTTGAAAGTATATTTAGCAAGTAGGATTCTGTAATTCTTCTTCTATACCACTCGCACATTAACCATATGCACACAGTTCTAGTTTCCTCTCTGCAATGCAGCTCCATCCCAGAATCTACCTTAGAGAAGCAATTTGGTTTTTTTTTCTAGATATACAGTATTCAGAAAGATGAATCAGCTTCAATGATTAAAACTGGGGTTATCCGTTACATATCCAGGCTACTTACTTGTGCCTAGGCACATGAAAATGGGCAAGTGGAAGAAAACTTGCATGTCCCATCCTCCAGTGGAAATCTATGACAAACAAAATTTCCCTTGGAGCATAAATTACCACACAAAAGTGCTTTCCTCTTTAAAAGAGAAAAAAAAAAAAGGAATCTCAAATGCAGCTGGCTGCATTTGGCTCTTAAATGTACATTCCCTGAATCTCTTTTCTTGAATCACATCACAATACTTCCTTTTTCTTTTTTTTTTTTCCTTTTTCCTGAATTAGAGATGCCCACCGTGGCACTCAGTGGCCCTGAATTTTGATTAAAAGCATTTATTTCTGTTCATTTTAATGGGAAACATGTTGTCACTAAACTTTCTCAAGCAACTGGAACAACAGTATCACCGTTTTGTCAAGCCTGTGTGCCCTCACTAAGAAGAAGGCTATTTCCTTTTTAGTAAAACACTGTTAAAACTGTTTAAATAGGAAGCTGAAAGAGCACAGAATGAGGGATCTTCCCATGTAATACCCTTTCCTATTGCATTTACTATAGTAAAAGTCCTGCTCAGTTCCACTTAAAAAATGAATGAAACAAGTCCATAAAATGCAACAAATCTACAGAGTTTCAGTGGTTTAAATGGTAGGAATTTGGCTTTGGAGAGCAGGCATTGCACCTTCTTTTACTGAAGGCATGCTCATACTTGCTGAAAATGTGTTACAAGGAAAAGACTAACTGAGGAGCAGGGATGAGAAAAAAAAAAAGAAAATCAGGACTAGTTCCAGCTCCTGATAGTTAGTATTACAGATCACTGGGGATGTCAAAATGCATGCAACAGGAAAATATTTCCTGGAGGCACACTGTCAAGAAAAAATGAAGGCAGACAATAAGACAGAGTGAAAAATTAAGCCACAAGAGTGCTATATTAGATAAGCTTAAACACATCGACATGTCACCCTACAAGTAGGCAAAAATATTATGGAACAACATGCATGTTAAAATGTTGCAATTAATATCTTATTGCAAAGAATGCAATGCAGACTTACGCACTAGTATTAGCAAGCATCTTGCCATGTACATTAAAACCCCATTTAAGCCATAAATTAAAGTTTTAGGGTTTACTTGATATTCATCATGTGAATCAGAGTGACTTTTCTCCTGAGATGCTAACCCAGAGCATTTTCTTATTTCAGTCTGTGCAACAAACTGAAGCTTACTCGGATCTGCTTGGTCAAAGAGATCGTGTATCACAAATAGGCTGAATGTTGCAGTAGTTCAAGGCAGCAGAGAGAGTCAGAGCCCTTGTCAACTGCACCACAATAATGTCACTGCAGCACTAGAGCAACCTGTGATGAACCAGATGAGCCCTGGTGAACTCCTCCTTCCCAGAACTCCCCTTTTAGCACACTGTTAATGGCAGAATAGCATCCAATATGGCTTGAGTATATTTACCTGATTACGCATACCCCACCGCTGACACTAATCTTGCTCCCCTTTTTTTACTGTCAGAAGGTGTACGCCCTTTACAAATATGCACAAAGACATTGAAGTTCACACAACTTCAGCTGAGTAGACACAGAGATTCCAGGAAGACTAACTGCAGCAGCAGGGCAAAAAAGGGGATGATTTTTGAGCGTCCCTGTTTGTGCATGGAGAGAATTAGTTTGATGAAACTGCTACATATCTCCAGGAGTTCTAGCTCTTGAATCTTCACTCCATGTAACAAAGTGGTGAAATAACAGTCAACATCAAACTCCCAAGTCTTTACTCTGCTTGAATTAGTTACCAAAACTCCTGATTACAGTGAATACTGTCTTTGCTCCAAAACCCAGACTACAAAAGGAATGCACCGAATATAAGCCTTATGTACAAATCAACAAATTTGAGGACAGGGGTCAGGCCACCAGGAGGCTGAAATTATAGCTGACTTCTCCTGTGTTGTGGGTACTGTGGTGGTGTTCATCAGAAAGCAAAGCTTGCAAATGTGATTGATTATATGAGGGAGGTTTGCTAGACCAGAATGGTACAGCTTCATTCACCATCCATGCAGTTCGGCATTTTAGTCCAGTCCAAGATTTCTTAAAACAGCTTTGACAGTTTTAATTTTAGTTATAGTTAGTACTATTTAATGCTATCTTAATAAAATATGACATTATGAGTGACTGTTTCAAGTTCCATGAATGTAGTGTTTGTACTTTATAATGGCAGTCAGTTTATCCCAAAGTCTTTGTGGGATGTGAATGCAAACATAGAACTATAAAAATGTGGGTGGTTTTGCCTGGTTTTTTTTTTTTTTTTCACTGCAACAAAAAAAGAAGAGTTATTTTAGGAATACTAGTGTCATGGCAATAAGTTCCTAAATTGTTTTCTTCATTATGTTAATTGTAAAGTTGCAAATTCAACTAAACCAAACTTTTTAAGAGAGAAATTTAGACTTTATTGCCATTATTTCTCTATTTAACTTTTACTTGAGTTAAAGTAATGCTTAATGTGTTGATCTAATTGATATATTAAAGCTGAACCTTACATTAAGGCCACTTTCATGGCTATTATACAAACTCAGCCTCTATTATTTTTGCTATTAAAGACAATTATTTACTCAAAAGTTATTGTGTAATGCAAATTTTTTTTTTCTAAAAATGCTATAAGGTCAGTTTTGTATTTTTAGCATAATTAAAACGCAAGATTCTCCATTTCTATGGCTTTCATTAAAACAATGTTTTCCACAGATGAATTATGTCTTACTCTTATGAAATAATAGTTATAAGGAAGACCCCACAGAGAGTGTATGTCAAGAATTAATGATACAATTAAAAAGCATTGCAAATTTAGTCTTTAGCACAATGTTTTTTGTTTCGAAGCATTAAGCTGCACTGTTTTAAGAAAAATTACTATTTCACATGGTTCAGGCTGCTAAAAAATAAAATTGTATTGCTTACTCAGAAGCAACAGACAATACATTCAGAAGCAACAAGCAGGCAATACATTCAAGCTACAAAGAGTTTTCTTCACTGTTGAAGAATTCTGGACCAGGTTAAAAAGAACTGTAAAAGGGTGTGAAACCACAAACATTTTTAGGAAGATCGAGATGAAGACTATACAGGAAAAAAAATTTCCTTATATAGCCAACTTATAAACACTCACTGTTTCCATTGTTTGATTTGAACGTACTATTACTTTGACTTCTTTAAGATGAAACTGCAGATTAAGCTATTCTAACAACAAAGTCAAAGTTAATTAGTCTTAACTAACAGCCAAGTTGTAAACTAGTTGAGGTCAACTCCACCCTCAGGAAAATGAACATTAGTGAGACATTTTAAAGCACTGTCTGTTTTTATAAGCAGTGCAGGGAAAGGCTAAGCCAATAAAACATAATCATTCCATTCCATATTTTCATATTAGCCTCTAAAGGACAGAACACTCCCATGTGCTTTGATGACAAAGCCTCATATCAAACTAGTAACAATATGTGAGTAAAGGAAATTACTGTTATTTTGCTTTGATTTTGGGCACTGAAAGTAACAAGCAAACAACAGTGAAACCTCTATCAAATGGACTGCAGTGAGAGTTTCCTGCACGGGCTGGACAACAAAGTGATCCCCAGAGACTGGTGTGAGGCTTCCTCTTTTTACCCTGAAGATAAATCATTAAGGTCTTGGCGATTCTCTTTTTTTTTTTTTTTTTTTAATAAAAATTAAAAAATAAAAATATTCAGTTTTTATTTGGAAATTCTAGGCGTGAGCAGCTGTTGTTAATTATGACTTCATTTTGTCCTCCAGACTTCTTTGGTTGCATGCCATAACTGCATGGGGCACGGGGGTTTACGGCTTGAAAATAGCCTTGTCATTCGGTGAAGTCTAACAGAGCAAAGGGGGCTTGATAAATGATAAAAATGTTCCTTGGAAAGCTCCTTAGATCAGATTAGTTCCCAGTTGTTTGTTTTTAGAGTCCCAATAGTCTTGAACAATTAAAAGCTAAATACATGAGGCCACACAATTCATGAACCATATAGAAAATATTTAACAGCTATTGAATTACTCTTGAAAGTAACTCTTCCGCCCTTTATTTACATGGTCTGTTTATATGCTCTGCTTAAAATGTTAAATAAATTGAGTTAATCACATAATTAAACTCCAATTTAACTTGTATTTCTCATATACTGAACAATCAGACAATGCTTAAGTACCTAGATGAACTGGGGTCTCAGGGTGTGACTCTAAAAAGTACTATGAAGTCTGGCCCTGAGCCAGCAGAGCTAACTTGCAAAACTTTAAGTCTGTGGAAGACAAACAACATGTTCTTCAGCAAACTGTGAGAATCCCTCCCTCCTCCCCTCCACCTCCTTCCCTTTACTGGATCATTAGAAGAGATATCAACATTTTACAGAGCTTAATCTTCAAAAGAGTAATTAAAAAATCTCACACATTAGTTTCGGCATACTGTTAAGTCAGTGGTTCAAGCAAAGGGAGGTTGTCCAGATAATCTAGTACTGTTAAAATTCATATGGGGGGTAAGGTTAAGGGATTAAGGGGGTAATGATTTGTTTTATGGCTATTTTCACTACACACTTTACATTGTTGTATTTTGGAATAAACTAAGACTTACTGTAATAAAAGCTCTGTAACATTCAATTTATTCTTTCATTTCCATAAGTCACACAGTCCCACTGTTCTGTTTATTCTTTCTATTGTCCTTTTTATTTTCTAGCCTGATTACACTTTAAATGGAATTATTGAAATTAAGAACAGTGAGACATTTTGACCCAGATCTCAGTTTATAGAAGAATAATGCTGCACAGACTATGGTGAGGAAATGCATTAGGAAAATCCTTCTAATTTGCTGCTGTAAAGTGCAGCAGCAACAGGACACTTTTAGCTGGTGTTCAACGTAATTGTGAGAATGATGGGACTCAAACTCTCCTCCATGTGAAATTTATCCTTCATCCAATCAGCAGAAACAACTAATGCACTGGAAGGTGTATTACATCCCATCTACTTTCCAATAAAGTCAGTGGTGTCCAATCAGACACCTATTGTTAGTAGAGAATCTGAAATTGATACAATCACCACATTGATCTACAGTTGTGTCTGTCATTTGCTTGCCGCTGCGTCCTCCTCCCCTTCTACCATGCAGCCGTTTTGGAACAGGAGTCCATGGCACTGAGTTTCAGAACACTCTAATGATCGGATTTGTCGGCGAGATTGGACTAAATAATGCCAGTTTACTCAGTCCAACTCCAAGCAGCGGCTACTGGTAATGCCACATGGAAGGGTGGTGGATACAGTGCTGCACAGCTTCCCAAGATAACCACTCATTTTAAGTCCTACTATCATACCTGGCCTGGCAGCACAGATCAGGTTGATTGTTTCATTTAACACATGATTTTCTGCCAAACCTGATGGAGAATCTTCTATTGATGAATTGCTAGTAAGTTAGACTGAGAGAGAAAAGGAAGCAGAAGGAGAAAAAAAAACCCTGAAACATCCTCCTTGTGCTTATGAACTCATGAGGATGCATAGATAGGGGACAGGATTTCTTTTGTTCACTCTGATTACAAAGCCAGCTACATTACCTACCAGTTAGGTTCACTCTCCTCATTACTAGACAGGCTGGAAAGGAGTTGAGGGACATATAAGACAATCTGTGACTTCTGAATTCTATAAACAAGTAATAAACTAATTCCTTATGATATTAATTCAGAAATTTATAGTCAAGGATCATCATACAGGTATATTTAAACATTGGATTAATCTCAGTCTAGGATAAAATGTTACTCTGAAGAAAATATTTTAAAGTTTAGGACAGTTTTAGCATTGCACCCACTAAGAGATAGCCATCACCATATTTTTTTTCCTTCAACCTAGAATGCATAAATTATAGGCTCTTCTTTATGTAAGCATAGTCATTGAAAAACTCTTCTTGTGGGAAGCTAACCTCAGTTTATTTATTGAATGCACAAACCTCAAGCAGAGTTGGCTGTTACAAAAATACACAAGTAAATGATGCTGTCTTTGATCTCATCACATGATCTGTGTTAAGATCAGATAACACTATCAGTACTTGGATAAATGTCACGCAGAGAAACTCCACTTATTGCAATATTAACAATTCAGTAGGAACCACTACCTCTATTAGAGAAAAATCGTCCTGGTGTAACAACCAAATGTAGCTGTTTATCTCTTCTTTAAGATGTTAATGTTTAATATGTTAAAGATAATGTTTAACCTGATTATTAATTGATGTGGTTCCATAGGCTTGCAGGAAGTACCAAACACTTGTAATTTAGAAATTGTAAAGTAATATATTTCTATTTCACCATGTTCCTTTTAGCAAAGCAGAAAGGAAAATGAAAGAAAATAAAAAGAAGGGAAATAAAATAAATGTGATGAGAAACACAGACAGGACCATCAAACCCCACATTTTTACTTAGTCTATGATTCTCTGCACTATACAATTAGAAGTAACACAGGAAAAGTTAAGATTAACAGAAATTAACATTCATGACCCCAAAATTTTCTAGCCTTGTTTAGGCTTAGATAAAGGTTAATAAGTACTGACTGTTGCTTTGGATCACACTAAATGAAAGCCTTCTATTTCCGTCAAGCATATATGTTTTAGGTTCAGGGTCTTGACAGAATTTGAAAGAAGCAAAACCATGCGTTCTTCATTCTCCCTTCCCTGCTCCCAACTCTTGAAATGGTGGGGGAAAGAAGAAAAAAAGAAGAAAAGGGAAGGAAGGAAAGTAAAGGAAGGGAAAGGAAGGAAAGTAAAGGAAGGGAAAGGAAGGAAAATAAAGGACAGGAAGGGAAGGGAAGGGAAGGGAAGGGAAGGGAAGGGAAGGGAAGGGAAGGGAAGGGAAGGGAAGGGAAGGGAAGGGAAGGGAAGGGAAGGGAAGGGAAGGGAAAGGAAGAAGGAAGGAAGGAAGGAAGGAAGGAAGGAAGGAAGGAAGGAAGGAAGGAAAAGATAGATAAATTGATTGATAAATAGCTAGATAGATAGATAGATAGAGTGGAAGCACTATTAACCTGGATATGAGAGAATCGTCATCCCTTTTTCCATACACATTCTGATTCTGTCAAAGCAGCAGCCAGATTAGTGAAGATCGGAAAGTGAATTTAAATCAGATAGAAAAATCAGAGTAACAATTTCCCCCTGTTATCTGGAGTATGGCACTGACTATTAATGTTTCAGAAATATATTATTTGCCTTTCCATTGATTCACACATAATTTTGTCCCTGCATAATTTATAACAAAAAGGAAAAAGAGTGTAGTTATTTTACTAAAACTGTGTTGTCCAAGTGAGTACCACAGGTACAAAGTGTTTCCTTTTTCTCCTCCTGTTGTTTCAACGCTACCTAATGACTGAAAACTGAATACCAAGGACAATCATAAGCACTTAGGGCTCAATTCATAAAAAATGCTGCAAGCCATTTATACACAAATGTTGCTACTTTCATATGGAAACAAGCTACATAAAGAATTCCCCTTTGTGATTCACCAGCCCTCTTTATGTTAACATATTTTTCCTCAGTGGTGTACAATCCCACAGAGGGGACAAGGGCAGAAGAAAAGGCATTTTTAGTGTTTCAGAAAAATCTTAACAAACTTCATGTTTCTCTTTTTCCTCTTTAGTGAACCTGAGCAAGTCTGACTTTTGTAGGTAATAGTAATTTCTGGAAGATTGTGTACTTTTTTCATACTAGTGATTTTTAACAGTATCATACTCTGGTATATAATCTGTTCAAATAATCTTAAAGACAATGCTAAAATGAGAATATTTGAATATTTATTAAAATCTGATTGGTTAAATTAAATCTGATTTGTTCAAGTATTTTTTCCTTACAAATCAAGATATGTTTATTTGAAGTATTGGTTGGCTGCCTAAAAATGGTACTAGATTCAGATAGATTAAGGTATTTAATGCTTGTCAGAGGCATGCTCCCACTGCAGAAATGGCACCTATAACAGACATCAGAAAACCCACACAGGAACTTAACCTGAAGCCACAGAAACCATGCAACTTCAAGTTTCATTTGTCTCATACTTGCATTTCCTCCCCCCAGGATGATAGTGATACAGATTGCACAAAGCATCTTTGGAAAGAAAAGGGTGAATCAGCACAGCTTTTCACCTGAGCAGTTAATGAATTACACCTTCTTAGGAAACAAAGGTACATGTTATTGCCCAAAATGAAAACTCATAGAAGCTCACGTTTCCTAATGGCTGTGGCACAGTTATGGCTTGCATTGCCTAAAAATATATTGTTGAGAAAATAATGAAGGCAGTAACAAACACTAGGCACAACCTTAGATAGGACAGGCTTTCAAAGAAGATTTTGGGCAGAGTGATTCTTCAAAGTTGGGTATTAACTAGTTTTGTGCTTTGTTTCTCCAGCACAACTGAGCGTCTACACAAGCATCTTATCAAAGAAAACTCAGCTACTGCAATTTTATCTCCTAGTGGGGCAAACTCACACAAACAAGATTTTTGGTTAGTGAGATGGATCAAAAAGTAAAAGCAGAGTAAACAGAAAATATTTGTACATATGCACATGTTCATATTTGTAATTTTATATGTGTATATGTATATATTAATTCTGGTGGTAACAAGTCAGAGCTCAGGAGACTAGAGAAAGGCAAGATGGAAGTCAGCAGTACAAGCTTTTTCATACTGGACAAACAACATAGCTCTTACACAATACTGAGATGTAAAGGTAGAGTTTCTTCATAATTACTGCAAATATGCCCTTACACTGAGGCCATTGCACTTCAAAGTTGCTCATGTCTTTTGAACCATTTTGTTTAAAATGCACAGAGCTGGGAATCTGTCAGGAATCAAGTTTCTTCCTTTCATTTTGAAATGCATCAACTATTAGACTTTAATTTGGCATCCGTTTTGGGTTTTCATCACAATGATCGATACACTGCTCAGCAGAAAACATAGTCTCAATGTGGGAGATCGTAACTCACTCTTAGCATAGGCAATGGTTTATTAACTTGGACCAATCACATATATTTTTAAGCAGAGGCAACAATTTAATGTGCTCTCCCTTTCTTAATAATTTTTCATGCTCTGCATTTTTAATCTGGGTATTTAATTGTTTAAAATTTATCCTTTGATAACATTATGCCACTAGCACAGTGGTCTGCTGGCGTACCACACTATCACTGGTTTGTAGCCCATAATGGCAATACAGTGAATGGGCAGAGAGACTTAATAGGGAGAAGACTGACAAAATCTGGTACTCGCTTTCTATTTGAAGAATTTTCACTTTTTATTGCCATAAGAGCAATTCACTTGTAAACTGAAGCAGAACACAGGCTGCATTTATGCAAGAATAATGTAGACACAGAAGAGCCCCATGTATATGTTAGCTAGTTCTGTTCATTAAAATAAAAGAACCACATACAAAGTAGAATTTAGATATTTAGAGTGGTTCCTGGAGTAGCCCAGCCTGTGCCTTATCTGGGAGAAACCCAGCTGGCCAGCTGACTGAGGCTAATTGAATTGGGAACTGGGAAACTATTTAGAGTTTGGAAACTGTTTGGAAACAGGTGTCTGCATTCCAGCTTTTAGGATATCCTTAGACACTCTTTATTGTATTAGTACAGCTATGTTCTTAAGGTCTAATTGAACAAATGCCAGGAGCTCTGAAGCTGCTGCTGAAGAGTTATCTTGTTGTATATTGGAGAATACTATCAAAAAAACCTGTCTGTTATTAAACACAGGACACAATTAGGTATAGGCGTTGCTTTGCCTATAGAAGTGATGAACTTTTTAGCATGTGTTTATTTATTTTTAAGATTCTATAAAGAAAACTGTTGGAATTGATTTTCTGATGTATGCCTTCAGAAAATTTTTTATGCTTTACTATGAATAGATACCAGCAGTGTAAAGTTCAAAAAATACATTTGTTTGCACACAGAGCTTACAAATAGACCTGCTAGAAGCAGCACCCCACTGCAGTCAAAGGGAACCAGTAGTAGAAGTCCTTGAAAATGCAAAATTCTTATGTACACAGGTTATGCTCTGCTGACGATTAGAACCTGTTTCCCCTCAAGCCAACAGAAAGCGCCCTTGTTTTTAATAAAGTAGCACCAAGTCTTCACATGCCAGCAATTTTTTCTGTAAACACACTCTAGGAACAGGTGCTCATGAAGCAGACAGGCACAGCTGGTATGTTTTATTTTGTTATATATACATAATTACATTTTGGGTATCATGAATAACCTAGCAGATGAACATACTTCTCACAACATAAGACAAGAACACCAAAAAAATGGAGAAGGAATCATAGCTATGTCTGTTTTGATTTGACATTACATTGATCTTTAAAGTCCCATATAAAATTCATTCTTTTCTAGTGATATAGAAATATAATAGATTAAAAGATTATTGTTTGTGTGTGTAAAAGAGCATTTATGTAATCTAAAACCCAGTGTACAGGCATACAGATTTCAGTTCAAAATTAGATTCCCTAAGTTGTATATTTTTTTGGTAAAACACTTTTTAGATAAAATTTGTGATAGAGCTGCGATTATTTTTCTACTAGAGATTGCTTGCACATAGCAACTTCAGTGTGTGGAAAATTTCTCTCATGAGAAATTTGGATTCTAGCAATAGCATCTTCCCCCATTTACTGTGACTTAAAAGCTCTGCAGATTCATCAGCAAGAGGACTGTGGGTGATGACAAAATAGAGAGAACTATACTGTCATTGGGAGTGCAGGGTGCAGGTCCCCAACAAAAGAGAGCACTGTTTCAGGAAACAAACAAGAAAAAAATCTTGCATTGTTTTTGACACCCACTATTTGATTTTATTTCCTGCAGTTATTAATATATTTTTGCTCTACTGTTTTTATATAATTCAGCATACACGTGTGTGAGTTTGTGTGATAGTGACTACACAATCTGTTTTAACAATCTCAGCTTAAATGTATCTTCTTTTTCTTTCTCTAAGAATGTGCTTGGTGACTTATGGTGAAGAATAGAAACATTGTTCTTTGAGATTTTTTTAAAATATCTTTTGTGCAGCCAAAGAAAATGTCTCAGTCCCTGGCATTCACACTGGAAAGTCTTATCACGGGTGCTTATCAACAACCTGGGAACATGGCTTCAAGATTGGTTTCCCCTTACGCAAACAGATACTGGGGAGTAAAAACTTTGCCGCTGCTGGGTTTCCTCCTCAGGTGCAGTGCATAATATGAGACACTTGCGATGGCTGACCAGAATACCTCAGCATTTGAAACTACCCTTATTTTCAAGTATTCACTAAGCAATATCAATTTCATTAAGCAATAGAGCCTTTCTCGTCCCACCAGCTGGCCTAAAGAGAGATTGTCTTTCTGGTGCTTCCAAAATGTGGGGAAGCAGTGAGAAAGATAAGTACAAGCTCTCCCCAGGATTTCATCCTCAGGAAAGTTGGTAGCTGACCAGGTACTGAACTGTTTTCAGATAGTTCTGAAGTCTTGCAGCCTAATGAAGTAGTACCTTGCTGTGGAGTTTTCACTACTTAACATCTTTTCTTTTACCAACACAAATAATGAGCAGGAAAGATTACCTGTTCATATTCTGGTTTCTGACTCATACCAGAAGCTAAATACTGGTTAAACTGGCAAGTTAGGCCTAGCAGCAGTCTTTCTAAATTCAAAATTTAAGCTCAGTTAGCAAACTGAACAGTTAACTTGGCCTCATTAACATTACCTTAATCTTCCAAACACAGGCCAAAGCCTAGGCATGTGTGAGCTGGAGTTCATCACAGTACTTATACTAGAAATTTTGCCATTATTTGCATCAAGATATTATGAAAAACTGTCAAGTAGTAACTTTACTTCAAAATAAAGTGATCTATCACACTTCCTCGTGTACACTAGGGAAAGGGAAAGACTTTCGTGACAATGGCTGGGATCATAGTGAAAGAAGTGGGGAAGGGAGTTTCTGATAGAAGCAAAAGTGAAAGCCAAGATTTGAAAGTGAATGAAGGACATTAAATATATAATTATTTATAATATATATACAAGTGTATAAATATTCCTTTACAATGCAGAATATTGCTCAAAGTTGCTGAACTGTAAGAATAATGAAGACAAGGACCTGCCTCTTAGTGAAGATGTGAGTTAGGAATTGTTTGCAATTCAGTTCAACCTCCTTATATTAAAACTTGGCCACATACCTGTCTTTTTCATTGCTTTAGAAGGCACATTGTTTTAGTGTGATTTTTAATAAAACTTGCATCAGACAGGTGGACTATTGATATATGGCTCGTCAGGATCTAGGGCATGAGTTAACAGCTTCTAGTTTCCCCAGAGGCCAGCCACAGTGGAGTTCATCAGGACTCTGTTCTAGCACCTATCCACTTTGATACCTTTATCAATGGCCTGGAGGAGGAGAGAAAGTGCACCCTTGGCAAATCTGCATGTAAACTTGAGCTTGGGAGTGCAGATAATATACTTAAAAGCAGGGGTGCAACTCAGAAGGCTTTCAACATTTCTGAAAAATCTGGTTTGAATATCCTGTTGAAAATAGCTGCATTTATGCTGTTTTTATTTGTCTCTTCTATAGAAGCAGATTAGAGTGCCATAACATTAAAAGTGTTATTGGATCTTATTTATTTTAATTGAATGACTTTTTTTTAAATATAAACAATGGCTGCCTGTGTCAAATCTAAAATAAGGGGGTGATTGATGACAGTCAGCATGAGTTCACTGAGTGCAAATTGTGCCTGACAAATTTTGTGGCCTTCTATGACAGGGCTATGGCGTTGATGGATAAGGGAAGAGCAACAGACATAATCCACCTGGACACGTGCAAAGAAGTTGTCACTGCCCTGCATGACATCTTTGTCTCTAAACTAGAGAGGCACAGATTTGATGGGTGGACCTTTTGATGGATAAGGAATTGTCTGGATGATTGCACTCCAGGAGTTGTGGTTTCAACAGCTCAATGTCTAAGTGGAGACAAGTGACAAGTGGTATTCTTCAGGAGCCAGTATATGGACCAGCACTGTTAAAATTCTCTGTTGGTGATATGGACAGTAAGATTGAGTGCACCCTCAGCATGTCTGTTGACAGCACCAAGCTGTGTGGTGTGGTTGACATGCTGGAGGGAAACTGACACACTTGAGAGGTGGGCCAGTGCCAGCCTCATGAAGTTTGACAAGGCCAAGTGCAAGCTCCTGCACCTGGGTCAGGGAAATCCCAACCACAGCTGCAGGCTGGGGAGAGAAAGGGTTGAGAACAGCCCTGAGGAGAAGGACTTGAGCATATTGGTTGATGAAAAGCTCAAAATGAGCCAGCAGTGTGTGCTTTCAGCCCAGAAAACCAACCATGTGCTGGGCTGCATCAAAAGAAGCATGACCAGCAGGTCGAGGGAGGTGACCCTGCCCCTCTACTCTCACGAGAACCTACTTGGAGTACTGCATTCAGCTCTGCCACTGCCAACATAAAAGGGACATGGACATGTTTGCGTGAATCCAGAGGAAGGCTACAAGGATGTTTAGAGGGCTGGATTAAG